>NC_090261.1:71321060-71386707 GCF_037325665.1 Littorina saxatilis
TAGAGAGCTGTCATTTATAGAGAGCTGTCTTCCTTTACCCGTCCTACCTTCTGTTCAATGAGCGCTATATGGCCAGTGTATGTTACTATACGACGACAATAACAGGGAACTTCTGTGAGACCAGGTGGTGATTTACGCCGGTCATTATCCTGAATAAGAGAAAAGGCGTGGTGTGCATTGATTTTCTGTGAGTTTCAGCCTTTGGTTCATAATTAAGGCTGTTAAGTCGGGGGTGGGCAGCGAGGATAAGCTCTTGTTGCTCCTTAAAATGCTCCCAAGGCGCGCGTCTCAACGAATAGCCTCTGACAGCCAAGTCCATGGCAACGTCTTGCCTTCACACCGGGACACCGGTGTGGCAGTTTTCTGACCTGGCGGAACTGTTTCTACTGACAGGAGAAGGGGCAAAAGGCGGGTCACTGGCGCCTACAAACCAGTTGCTTCGGGTAGATGGGGCTCGTCAACCTTGGTCGGTAGCTCATCCAGGTGAAGGAAAACACTGATTCAAAATTAAACCCCCGCTGAGGGTGACTTAGCCGCACTGCCTTGTGTGTGCCTTTGGAAAGGGAAAGGCTAGGGAGTAAACCTTACCCAAATCCGGAGTGGGGCCCCCTAAGGCGGTCTAGTGGGCGTCTCGCGACCTTCCGGCAGCTCCTGCAGCCAAACTGGCGCCGAACATCCGGGAGGGGGACTCTGACGACCGGGCAACCCAGGAGCTCCAAATAACGTCGCCCAGGCCCGGCTTGCGCATTGATTTTCTGTGAAGAAGGGCTGGCTGATTAAAAATGAAATAAAACCCTGAAAGTTAACAAGCAAACTCTCTGTCTGTATCACTCGCTCTCTCTCCTTATCCTTGTCTCACTCTTTTTCACCCCCCCTCCCCCTCCCACCATTTCTCTCCCTCTCCGCGTCCATCTTTCTCTATCTCTTCCCCCCCCCCCTCCCGGTTATTTTCCTGGGAGAGGCTGTGGCGGGTGGGTGCTGAGTTAAGATCCTGGTTTTACAGAGTGAATGGTACATTGCATTTGATTTGGGTTTCATGAATATGTCCTGCTGCAACACACACACACACACACACACACACACTCACACACACACTCACACACACACACTCACACAGACAGGCACGCACGCACGCACACACACTCACACGTGAGAGGATCCCACGATGACAGAGAATGAATAAACATGGCAGGTAGATGTGACAGAAAAGTAAACAAGTCGCGTAAGGCGAAAATACAACATTTAGTCAAGTAGCTGTCGAACTCACAGAATTAAACTGAACGCAATGCCATTTTTCAGCAAGACCGTATACTCGTAGCATCGTCAGTCCACCGCTCACGGCAAAGGCAGTGAAATTGACAAGAAGAGCGGGGTAGTAGTTGCGCTAAGAAGGATAGCACGCTTTTCTGTACCTCTCTTTGTTTTAACTTTCTGAGCGTGTTTTTAATCCAAACATATCATATGTATATGTTTTTGGAATCAGGAACCGACAAGGAATAAGATGAAAGTGTTTTTAAATTGATTTCGACAATTTAATTTTGATAATAATTTTTATATATTTAATTTTCAGAGCTTGTTTTTAATCCAAATATAACATATTTATATGTTTTTGGAATCAGCAAATGATGGAGAATAAGATGAACGTAAATTTGGATCGTTTTATAAAAGAAATATTTTTTTTACAATTTTCAGATTTTTAATGACCAAAGTCATTAATTAATTTTTAAGCCACCACGCTGAAATGCAATACCGAAGTCCGGGCTTTGTCGAACAATACTTGACCAAAATTTCAACCAATTTGGTTGAAAAATGAGGGCGTGACAGTGCCGCCTCAACTTTCACGAAAAGCCGGATATGACGTCATCAAAGACATTTATCAAAAAAATGAAAAAAACGTATGGGAATATCATACCCAGGAACTTTCATGTCAAATTTCATAAAGATCGGTCCAGTAGTTTGGTCTGAATCGCTCTACACGCACACACACACACACACACACACATACACCACGACCCTCGTCTCGATTCCCCCCTCGATGTTAAAACATTTAGTCATAACTTGACTAAATGTAAAAAGGTGAAAAATCGAACATCATGGTAACCTTTCAAGTGTCAAAAATCTTTATTTTCCACGCACAGAAATCCACTCACCCCACAGTCATCCACAGTAATGAAAACCTTCCAAGATTATTCACATGACTAAACTCTTTTTAAACGTTAAGAGAGGTTCCATAGTATTCACAATGATCGCTCTGGACATTTTTTAAAAGGCGTGTCTTTACTAAAAATCAATCCGGGCTCCCACAGAACAATGTCACTCTGTGATGCTAACTGGTCAAAGAAATTTAAATTGTACTGATTCCTTGCATTTGTGACAGAAAAACCAGTCAAGCCATCTATCAACTAGTATCATTTAAAGGTTCTTGTCTACATTTTGTATTCATAAATAGACATTTGACCATTAAAATGCTGAGTCTATTCCCTACAAATATCAACAATACACCCCCCTTCGATCAAGAAGGACAAAGCCAGGGTAGCCGTTTGAAAATTCATTTCAGCATAGTAGTATATCCTTATTTGGCAAATGCCGATGGCATTTTCTATATTTTTAGCTGCATTATTTTAGTCATTCATGAGTGGGTGGGTGGAGGGGATGGGCTAGTTCTAACTATGCATTAGATTATAAAATTGTATTCTGTGTAGACCCTTCCACCAGCATCTTAGACCACTCTTTGTACTTTTTCTTTTAATAGATGATTGTCATTTGTTTTACCTCATGTCTGCCCTGTGTGTGATGGTGTGATCGTGACTGCTGTAGTGTGGGCGTGTGTGTGTTGGTGTGTATGTCAGTGAATGTGTGGGCGTGTGTGTGTGTGTGTGTCAGTGTGTGTGTGGGTGTGTGTGTGTGCGTGATTTTACCAACACTACGCTAAATTCCTTGTGCTTAAAATGTTTTTTTAATGTCACTTGGCTCAATAAATACTGTATTCTGTATTCTGTATTCTGTATTCTGCAAAACTCCTCTCGAATACCGTGCATTTCGTTCGTTTAAAAAAAAACCTAGACAGCGCTCCAATACCCAGTGTCAAACTTTTGCTGTGATTGTGTGGGCATGGCTGTCAGCATAGTGACATGAATTTGATTGGTCGATATTTTTAGGCAAAGCACATGTTCTCAGCAAACAGAAAACAAAATATTGGAAGTGTGAGTCACACTTCCCAAAAATAAAACCTTTTTTTTTTTAACATATATTTTTTTTTCTATAACTTTTTTCCCCATGGTTCATTCATCATCTGACATAATTTTTATTGGAATCTAACCTCAAGATAATTGAAAAAAAGCAACAAGTCGCGCAAGGCAAAATTACTACATTTAGTCAAGCTGTGGAACTCACAGAATGAAATTGAACGTAGTCCGCCGCTAGTGCAAAAGGCAGTGAAAGTGACGAGCCTGTTTGGCGCGGTAGCGGTTGCGCTGTGCTTCATAGCACGCTTTACTGTACCTCTCTTCGTTTTAACTTTGTGAGCGTGTTTTTAATCCAAACATATCATATCTATATGTTTTTGGAATCAGGAACCAACAAGGAATAAGATGAAAGTGTTTTTAAATTGACTTCGAAAATTAAATTTTGATCATAATTTTTAATTTTTTTAATTTTCAGAGCTTGTTTTTAATCCAAATATAACATATTTATATGTTTTTGGAATCAGAAAATGATGAAGAATAAGATGAATGTAAATTTGGATCGTTTTATAAAAAAAATATTTCTTTTTACAATTTTCAGATTTTTAATGACCAAAGTCATTAATTAATTTTTAAGCCACCAAGCTGAAATGCAATACCGAAATCCGGCCTTCGTCGAAGATTGCTTGGCCAAAATTTCAATCAATTTGATTGAAAAATGAGGGTGTGACAGTGCCGCCTTAACTTTTACAAAAAGCCGGATATGACGTCATCAAAGACATGTATCGAAAAAATGAAAAAAATGTCCGGGGATATCATACCCAGGAACTCTCATGTCAAATTTCATAAAGATCGGTCCAGTAGTTTACTCTGAATCGCTCTACACACACACGCACACACACACACACGACCACCTTTAAACAGCTAGCCAATTTAATTTCTTGTATTATGAGAATTCTCAGGTAAAATGTCAAAAATGTCCAGTTAACTCAATCGCTGAACAACGTCTTGTAATAAAAGTAAGCATAGTAATGGTGATGATGATGATGATGATGATGATGATGATGATGATGATAACAATTCAGTACATATATAATGTAATGCAATTTTCATGTGACAATCTTGTACCAGGTAACCTATTTCAGAGGGGGGAAAATGCCTATAGTATTTAAAGAACAGAATTTTACTCCAGCTACTCCAGCTCAAAGCAGTAGTCATCTGTTACATTTTGACAGGGTTGTGTAAATAAGAATACCAGAAACAAAATCCCAATGCAATACTGTAATGACATATCAAAAGTCATTTTTAAGCTGAAAAAGTCTCAGCTACTGACCATGCAAATATATACTGAGTGTATCAATGCAAAAACATCATGCGCGATCTCTATAACTTGGGATCTTTCTGAGTATACACAGGGGTATTCAGACACCGAGGTGAGTCTGCATAAAGTTGACTCGGGGAAATAAATCCATAACAAACTCAGATATCTACAGGCTCATCTCTTTCCAGGCTACTGAAGCTCAGAAGTTCCTATAAAATGGGCACACACACACACACACACACACACACACACACACACACACCCACACACTAAAGTACATGTATCCAGCCACCTCAACTTAAACTAATGATTAAATATAGTAAGAAAGAAAAAGCAATTTTCTCATTTGCTTTAAAAAATGTAACATGCAAACAACAGGCACGAGCATTAAAAGAAAATCATTATTCATAGCACACATCCTTTAAACACATGCCAAAGAACTTGTATCATCATAAATTAACCAAAATATAAATAGGTCAATGTAAGTTTTGGGCCTTCAAGAAAACTGACTCAGACAACACAAAAAATACAAACATATACCAAAAAACACACAAACACACACAGACAGACAGAAACACAGACACTCAGCCTTACACTCACAAGACTGGTGAAAAACTCCAGCTGACAAATTTTCTTGAATACAGAACCATTGCCAAATACATCCACTACTAAAACTCAAGAAAAAAACAATACCAAGACTCGAACCAATTAAAGTCCACAAGTGTAAAAACTGACTGCTATTATTATTTTGATTGCTATTATTATTTTGTACTATACATTTTCGTACTGTTAATAAATACCAAGGACACATAAAGAAACACCATTTCATTAGGTTTTAAGAGTTTGCCCGTTTTTCTCTTCCTCAACTTCTCAAAGTTTATGAGAACACTTGTGGCTGAGTCACAAGTCTTGAAATATGTTTTTTTAAAAATCAATAAAATAAATGTAAAAATCACCTCTGTTCAGTAGCATGAGTCATGACATTGCCTGGGTGTCTGTGATTACAATCTATCGATCTCAGACGCATTTACACTCAATACATTTCTTTTCATACAGAAAACATATTCGTTGCGTACATTTTCATTTTCAAGGTGGAAGCTGCTGGGACAGTAAATATTACAAAAATTCAGAGAAACTAAATTCTTTTTTAAAACAAATTCTCTTTTAAAACATTTTTTTTTTTTTAAAGATGATTAACAAAATGAGAATGATGATAATGATGTTGCTATGGATTTTCATGGTAGTTTGAGACTACGTGACAGGGCAGCACTCTACTCTTACTCAGGCATGGGAACAGGAAATCATCAAAAAGGAGGAAAATAATGCTATAGGCCCCTGCCAGGGGGTCAGGGGGCGTTGCCCCCTGAAGCTGAGGGTTTTTGGCATTTTCCACACCTAAAACGTGCACCAGGAGACACCATAACTTTACAAAACAGTGCACTTGAAGCTGCAGTAATTTCTCACCAATGTGTTCAAAATCGTTAACAGAGAGCTCCACTGTGTGTTCTTTTTTGACTTTGCCTTTCGTCAACCAGATCGAAGTCTTCTCTCTCTCCTCAAGCCAACCAAAATTCCATTTGTTTTTCACACTTGAGTCGATTTCGGCCGCAAGGGCCTTTTCGTTAATCGTAATTCGTTGATGCATGGTGACCAAAATGGCACGTGGTCTAGAAACTGCACGATCCGTAAAAACAAAGAAAGTGCTCGGAAATCTTCGGCAAATTCTGGAACCAGCATAAAACCACTTGCTCGGCTGTTTCCGACAGCATTCTTATCATCCTCGGAGTCTACTCGGCAAATATCGTACAAGCAACATTCAGTCCAAATAAGAATACGCCAATTGAGAATAAAGTTAACTATCGCCGATGGCGGCTGTTACGCGGACGAAAGTACCGTACCCCCCCCCCCCCCCCTCCACCAAATTGCTTACTGTCATGACAATTCTGGTGTCAACCAGCCCCTGCACCTGGGGTGTTGGTCAAGACTGATTAGCACATCCTGGGCACTCTCAAAGTTGCATTCGTGAAGTTAATGACACTCTGTTGTGTGGTCCCCATCTTCCAATTCGAACCATAGCACTTCTGATCTGGGTAGGAAACCAGCCGAGCCTGAAAAACCCACATGACTCTGATGGGATTAGAACCCACGACCTCCCGACTCGCAACCCGATGCACTAACCACTGCGCTCCATATATTCTTACACAAGCAGCGGTCACTTCTGCACAGAGCTATTGCACCCTGGCAGAACTATAAATAACAGCACCCCTGGCCATCATTCCCTATGCAACAGGTCTCAAAATTCCAACACAGACAGTGTTCACTACTTCACAGACCTGTTCAACCAAAAAGTCTAACAGAACAATGGCAGTTATCCCATTTGTAACTGCTGTGAATACCTTTACAGGAGCGTTCATTTCTTCACAGAGCTATTACACCTCTGGCACAACAACAGTTGAACCCCTGAATGCTCGTGATTACTTCTGTAACTGGTCCAAATAGCCAGTTATTTTTGTAACTGGTCCTGGTCCAAATACCCAGTTATTTTTGTAACTGGTCCTGCTCCAAATAGCCAGTTATTTTTGTACTGGTCCTGGTCCAAATAGCCAGTTATTTTTGTAACTGGTCCTGGTCCAAATACCCAGTTATTTTTGTAACTGGTCCTGCTCCAAATAGCCAGTTATTTTTGTACTGGTCCAAATATCCTCTCACATGCTTCCTTCATTTCTTCACAGAGCTATTACACCTCTGGCACAGCAACAGTTGAACCCATAATTACTTCTGTAACCAGTCCAAATGACCAAAGTTATTTTGTAACTGGTCAAAATGGTCATTATTTTTTGTTACTGGTCCAAATATCCTCTCACACGCTTCCTTCATTTCTTCACAAAGTTTAGCCACCACAGGTCTCCCGCAGAGTGGAACCTTAGGGAGCCCTGAGCCAGTGTGGAAGACTCGCTGAGCGTCATCTGAAAGGCCATGACACGCTGCAGCTCGCTGTAATGCTGTCGTAGCACCGCGGCTGGCTGACGTGAGCTGTGCATGGGCACCAGGAACACCGGTGCCACCAGAATCAGCTGGTCCACTTTCTATTAACAAAAAATAAAATAAAATGAATGAATGAAAACATATAAATAAAGAAATAAATGAATAAATCAATCAATCAATAATTAATTAATAAAATTAAAAAAATAAAAAAGATTAATCAAAAATTAAAATAATAAATAAATTAATAACAAAAGCCTGCTAATTGTACTCCTGGCTGTTAATTCAGCTGTGTTTTTGCATGTTTTACAGTCGCTTTTGGAATCAAGAGGCTTCAAGGTTATTATTCTGGAAGTGGCACAAAGTGAAGGGGGGAGGGGGGGGGGTGTCCACTGTACACTGACCTGTAATGCCCCAGAGTCCAGGAAGAGGGAGAGGAAGGTCCAGCCGGACTGACCCAGGTCAATGTACACAATGTTGGTCTGCTGCTCCGTCAGCAAGAAGCGAGATATGACGTCCGACAGCGACAAACTCTCGCTCTGTAAAGATGAGCTTCTGTGTGCACAAAACAAGAGACATGGGTGATTTAGTGGGACTGTTGTGTAAAGATGAGCTTCTGTGTGCACAAAACAAGAGACATGGGTGATTTAGTGGGACTGTTGTGTAAAGATGAGCGTCTGTGTGCACAAAACAAGAGACATGGGTGATTTAGTGGGACTGTTGTGTAAAGATGAGCGTCTGTGTGCACAAAACAAGAGACATGGGTGACTTAGTGGGACTGTTGTGTAAAGATGAGCGTCTGTGTGCACAAAACAAGAGACATGGGTGATTTAGTGGGACTGTTGTGTAAAGATGAGCGTCTGTGTGCACAAAACAAGAGACATGGGTGATTTAGTGGGACTGTTGTGTAAAGATGAGCGTCTGTGTGCACAAAACAAGAGACATGGGTGATTTAGTGGGACTGTTGTGTAAAGATGAGCGTCTGTGTGCACAAAACAAGAGACATGGGTGACTTAGTGGGACTGTTGTGTAAAGATGAGCGTCTGTGTGCACAAAACAAGAGACATGGGTGATTTAGTGGGACTGTTGTGTAAAGATGAGCGTCTGTGTGCACAAAACAAGAGACATGGTTTTACGTAAAGTGATTTAGTGGGACTGTTACATGATTCATTTTGTTCCAAGCTCATACACACAGTCGCATTTAGTTAACATATCACTTACTTAAAAATTCTACATGCACAGTCACCACACATACTTAAAATACATGCACACATGCATTCACAGACACACAACAAACACACACACAACAAATTCACAACATACACACAACATATGTGATATAAACTAACAAGCACAAACACACACAGTGACACACACACACACACACACACACACACACACACACACACACACACACACACACACACACACACACACAGAGATAAGCTGTCTACTTGCATGTAATTGAGTAACAGTTATTACATTTTCATAAGAACAACAGAGGCTGACATGTTCAGACAACAAGCAATCTGGCAAGTATGGCAAGTCTACGCAAAATCGTGTTTACACTCAAAGACAACACATCACAGGCATATCAGACACATACTTACCTCATATTGAATGAAGAGAAATCATAAATATATTGTCGATTCCTAACAGGATTGAAGACAACAACTGAACACTTGACATGGAGGGCTGAAACCTCTTCTGCCATTTTTGATCCAATGTCGAATCTGAAAAAAACAACATATCCACGATTATAGTTGAATCATCCTTGTAAGACGAAGACCTACACAAATCTGATCTTAAAAGGGAGGGAGTCTTTCAATGGGTCTTAATTTGCAGACCTTAAAAACAGAAAATCTGATTACAGTTTTAAACAGGTTCTTAAAAAAATAGGAAGTCTGAAATTGGAGGCAGGGAGGAGAAGAGGGGTTTGGGTCTTAAAAGAAATGTTTCACTGTATCTCATTGTTACCAGAGTATCTGACAAGAAAGAATCCGTCTTAGATTTTTCAATCATTAAAATGCGCAACAACTGAATATGCTTGAGGTCAACTTTAAAAAAAAAAAAATTTACCAACAATACATCAGCAATTTTCTGTTTTTGCTTTAGATAGTCTTTACTACCTCATGAAGATCTTTCCATACTCTCTTAGTCAACTTTATTTTATAATCAACACAATTACTTTTTTCTCATACTGTACTTTAACTCATTGTCTCCCAGGTACGGATCTATCCGTACCCACTCATATGGCTCTATCTGACCAGGTACGGATATATCCGCTCAGACTGTTAGCTTCAGTCGCTTCCTGTAACGTCGATGTAACGCCTGCATTCCAGCGTGTTGATACACAGTAGCTACACAGTTACTACAATTCTGCAGCACAGCTGGTCTCGGCTATAAAAACCTTGGTCAACATAGGTGGGGTAGAAAGTGTTAATTAGTAACAGGCCAGATATCTGGCAGAGCCAGAAATGATCAAATTTAACACTGACACCATCAAAGTATACACATTTTCACAAATAGACACATGCACATTGACAGACAGACAGACAAGACTAGACACACATACAAAGCCCCACAATACTCACTTGAAGACAAGAATGCGGCAGTTGTCAGACCGAGTCATTACGACGCGCCTGGCGAGACGCAAAGTGACCGTAGAGGACAGAGACACAGGAATGACGTCGTCTGAAGACTGCTCAACAACCCTGTCCAGCAAATCCTCAAGTCTCTGGACCTCAAACTCCTCTGAACCTGGACAGAGACACAGGAATGACATCGTCTGAAGACGGCTCAACAACCCTGTCCAGCAAATCCTCAAGTCTCTGGACCTCAAACTCCTCTGAACCTGGACAGCGACACAAACCATCATCATCAACGTGCACAGTTGTTTTTATTTTTTGTCCAGTACTTTTCACATGTGTTTGCCCATTGATGTATATTTCCCATGTATTTTAAGACATTATCTATTGCAAACTGCATGTACTTGAATGTTATTTCTCTGTCCCCCCCCCCCCCCCCCCCCCCAATCAAGAACTAGATTGATGACAAATAAAAAATAAATAAAAAAGTCTTTGGACAAAGATGCACTCTGCGTTTTGAACATAAGAGAAGCAGCCACAACAAAACTAATCACCACCATCAATACACACAGACACACACACACATACGCACACACACACACCAACACAAACACACACATTCACCAAACTCACCGTCAACAGCTGGCGGATAGAGGACAAACGTTCGAGGCCCAGGGTTTCGAACCCAAGACATGAAGTAGCGACAAGATTCCATCATGGTGACCTGCAAGCACAGGTTACTGGAGGCGGAGGTATGGTACAGCCGAAAACCCGCCGAGTGAAACAGTGTGTAGAGTGTCTTGTACCAGCTATACAGGTAGTACTCATCTATTTTGTCTGCACACATAGACACTGTTTTACTGCTAGTATTAGTAATGAACAATTGTGTTAATGATAAAAGCTGGATTTTTTTCACATACAGTAAGCTCCCACGATAAAAGGAAAGCCAAGAGACACAGTGTTAGGTGTCTATTTCAGTCCATCAAAATGTACACCATGCTGCAACTTGTTTTTACTTTCCGCCAGTCTGTGGCAACACTGTGTATTCTCCCATTCTTTCCTTCTCACCTTCTGCTTTTCAACAGATTATGAAAAATTATCTTTTTCTAAAAACAACAACAACAAAATAAACATCGGTGAGACAAGCAATGTTAAAGGCACAGTGCGCCTCCCGTAAACCATCACAGATACTGTCAGACTTTTACACACAGTACAAACACCCTTTCATTTAAACACTCACCGCTTGAGAACATCCTAGGTGCCCTCCGTAAAGAGCGAGCAATTTTCAAAGAATTTATTTTTGCATGGTTTATCTTACCCCTGAGCCATCGTGAACCCGTGTAATCCAGTTTCCCTTTTTCACAATGCAGTCGTCAGTTAGTATAATAGTAATTTGAATGCGACTCACTGTGACTGTGAGCTTATCTGCAATAGCACGTTATCATGTACCTATGACTATGCACGAAACAAACGGCTGTGGTTCACAAGAACTCTCGCGATGCTTTTGACTGTTCAGAGGAACTGGCAATAGGCAGAAACCGTCGTCTGCTACGAGAACCACGACCTTGCGTGACCCTGCTTCCGGGCGTTTCTTTTTTCAAACTTTCAAAACTTTGAATTGTACTGATCTTGTCTTGATGAAACAAGAATTCTTTTATGATTTAAGAATGTTTGTGTAACAAGCTGTCAATTTATTATTTAGATTTTAAAAGTTAGGTCTAGCGCCAAAACGCAACACTGACACAATCCGCAAAATTAATTCTTTGAAAATTGCTCGCTCTTCACATAGGGCACCTAGGATGTTCCCGTTTGGTGAGCGTTCAAATGGAAGGGTGTTTGTACTGTGTGTAAAAGCCTGACAGTATCTGTGATGGTTTACGGGAGGCGCACTGTGCCTTTAAGAAACAATGGCAAAAAATTGACACCAAGTTTTGTGCTGTCCTTGTCTTGGTGAGTAAAGATGTCTTTTGTTTTAAATTTAAAGATGACCTTTTTGCTAAGCATATATGAACCTTTTTTCACCTTCTATTCAACTGTATGCCACCCCACCTCCCCCACTAAGTCTCCCTCCCCTGCAGCATAACCATTGCCTTTCTAAAGCAAAATTTGACACTGAGCAAAACTTTATTGCCACATGAATCATCTTCACTAAAGTCTCACCAATCTCCAAAGTAATATGGAGCTGTTGGAAGCGCGAGAGTATTCCATCCTTGACCATGAAGTAGAGAACCTCGTACGAGTGCGAAATGTCCTGAAAGCTCTCCAGTTTCAGAATATCCACATGACGATGACCCAGCTTGGACATAATGCTGTTGACCGTCTGCATGTCGTAGGAATTGCGGCCAAAGTCGGCTGGGTCGTTGGGCACAATGACGGTGTGGTAGACAGTGGTGTTGAGCTGTTGAAGTGCGTGCGCAGTCATGGACGGGGCATCGTGAAGGAAGACCAGTTGTCGGATGGAGAGGTTGCGTGAAATCAGCGCCTCAAAGCTGTAGTCTGGTAAAGGACTGCAAAGAAAAACCAAGAGTATAGAAAAATAAAAAATATGTATTTACCCTGATGGCATAATTAAATTTGCAGTGCTGCTGTTAGCTTCAAAGGCCATTTTTTCTTCACCTTGACACCTATCCCCGTCCATGGATACGCAGTCTACTTTAATAAAAATGTGTCTGATATTGACAGGCCAAAATGAACTAGACTATCTCAGTATCTGATTAAAAGAGTAGCAACTTCTTCAAGTTCAAGCAACTCCTTATGAATACACAAACAAAGACCATTCAATACACTTTTTTTCAGAGCACACACACAGAGACACCTGCACATACAATACAACCAACAAGCACAAAATATGAATACAGCATACATGCTGCAAACTTAATTCATGTATGACTGCAATCTTACCCTATGGAGTACGCCAGCTTTGGCAAATTTGGGTCCGGGTTAATCCCGACGTCCTGCTCCACACACACAGCCCAGTCAGAAATGTTTGTGCTGTGCAACGTGTTGTTGCACTGATAGTGATACGATGTCAAAAACTTCAGCAGCCGCTGGGCCTCGCTCTCCGCACTGGCCAGAACCTGAAGGGGACTGTACTCTTCCTGGTAGTGCATGACTTGCACAGCTGCATACAGCACTGTGCACACCAGCAGTATGGTGACAACTGTCTTTTTGCGTCGGGAAAGCATCATGTGTGAATGGCGAAGAAGACGAAGAAACATTGGTGAAGGTTGGTGAGGATGGGGATGATTCTACTGCTTGCTGAGTGTCTCAGGAGAGCATGGTTCACTTGTGTTTCTGAAAGAAAACCCATGCTGGTTCATTTGCTGATTTAGCAATAAATAAAGTCTGGACTGAGCAGCTGTATCAGTGTATGCTGCTTTCTATGCATCAGCATTGCCGAAGTTTACCATGATTATAATACCATAAACCTGTAAATGTAATACTAAGTAAATAGTAACACTAACAGACAATTTTGGTATCTCATGAGCAGCTCTTGCGAGATATTCGCGAGACACGCTCTTTATTGTTATTCTTTGAACGTCTTAAGAACTGCGAGCCTTGGCTTTTGCAGCTCACGCCAGATAGCTGTACCACATGCTTTGCTATGCTTTGAAGTTTGCAAGAGCTTGGAATACCGATAGGGTCTATTGCTTAAAAAAAAGGGGGAATCAGTCAGCACTTAAAATCAAGTAAGCACAAAGAACAATCCTCAAAATCCACCACACGTCTGTCCAAACTGCTAATTTTTCTAAACAGAGCCTCAGTTTAAAATTACAAAAGATTAAAAAAAAAAAGTCCAACCTGTGCAACTTCAACAGTTCATTCAATCATTGTTCAAGGATTTTGATGAACAGATTTCGAACACTGAACTGTGAACAGGAGCAAGCAAAGCATGCATACCTGAGTGCATACATAATTTGTAAACAAAACACTTTTTAGAAGCCGCAAGGTCTTGGTTATATACCACGAACAATTTTCTCAATGCTGACTCAGAGAGAGAGAGAGAGAGAGAGAGAGAGAGAGAGAGAGAGAGAGAGAGAGAGAGAGAGAGAGAGAGAGAGAGAGAGAGAGAGAGAGAGAGAGAGAGAGAGAGAGAGAGTATTTTTCGGTATAAACAGTGACAAAAATGCAGTATTTATTAAAACCCCAACCTGTCAGTTTTGGATGCCATATGACGCTCTATTTCCCATTTATATTGTAGTAGAAGTTGTTCAACACAGAGTAAAGAACCATGAACACTACATTCGTGTTTTCGTCGAGTGCAACTACAAGCACTTCTCCCAAGCTGAAAGAAATTACAGGAAGTAGCTCTCCTGCTGGAGAAATCGAAAGTTGGCAAATGCACGTTGTACTTCCGGTGTCTGCTGTTTGCATGATGCTGTGAAACAGAAAGTCAGCAGGTAATGGATGCGAACATCAAAGTACAACCTGTGTCTTTTCGGCCTAGTAAATGCTGTTTCTAGCATGGTATATGTCCAGTCTTTACTGGAAATCGGAACAATTGCTGGTTATGATTCAGATCTGATCACTTTCCATGTTGTAACTTGTATTTAATTTTCTCTTGTAGTTGTAGACTTGTAGACCTGTACATGTATACTACATTACTACATGACCAACCACCAGGATTAAGCCCATGAAAATATGTCATCAAACCCGCTGAACGACAGTGTACTTTCACTAGTTTCAGTATACTTACATACAACTCCTTAAATGATTAATTTAAAAGGTCTCTTCTACTGGGCTAACTGTTGATTGTGGTTTTAGATTATAGATATGATGAGCATTTTAAAGTTGTACATTTGTGTGGATGTTAAAAATAGAGGTTAACAGCTCGGTTTCATAATTCATAGATGAACATACTGTGACACATGTTTCTTCACATTTTTCCTCTCCAGCAGCTGCTCAAAGCCAAAGCAGCATGTCTTCAAGAGAAAAGAAAAGAGGCAAACCCAACCGCGGCGGTGGTCGTTTTAACCGCGGTGGCGGCCGAGGTCGAGGAGGAGGGCATGGAGGAGGTCGAGGAGGAGGGCACGGAGGAGGGAGAGGAGGGCACGGAGGAGGAGGAGGAGGGCACGGGGGACAAGGAGGAGGTGGGGCCAGAGGATTTGACCTGGATGACCTGATGGATGGACCCGTGTTGGACGTTAGAGAAGCTAGTAGTGGTAGAGGAGGGCGTGGAGGAGGAGGTGGGAGAGGAGTGTTGAAGCCAACCGGCCGCCCGTGAGTACTACAGTGCATCAAGTGTTCTTTTTGTTTTTAGCTAGTATATAAATAATCTTTGCCACATTTTCTGAACATAAGAATCGTAAAAGTAGGATTACTTTTAGGTATGAATGAAACAATGGGCGGTTCTGGTGAGGTTATGCCCCTTCTTTCTTTCGGCTGGTAACAGGCGGAACCTCGCAGCAAGATGACACGAGAAAGGAAAAAAACGTGCATTGGTCCCAAATAGCATGTCACTCTGGTAACAGTTCGTGTGTAAGTCGTGCATTTTATACGGTAAAAGGACAATGGTAACAGGCGGAACCTCGCGGCAAGATCACAGGAATTGTCTCACGTTATCACCCCAGAAGTGCTCATTGAAAGTTTGTTTGTTTGTTTGTTTGTTTGCTTAACGCCCAGCCGACCACGAAGGGCCATATCAGGGCGGTGCTGCTTTGACATATAACGTGCGCCACACACAAGACAGAAGTCGCAGCACAGGCTTCATGTCTCACCCAGTTACATTATTCTGACGCCGGACCAACCAGTCCTAGCACTAACCCCATAATGCCAGACGCCAGGCGGAGCAGCCACTAGATTGCCAATTTTAAAGTCTTAGATATGACCCGGCCGGGGTTCGAACCCACGACCTCCCGATCACGGGGCGGACGCCTTACCACTAGGCCAACCGTGCCGGTTTTCTCATTGAAAGTGAAACGTTTCATTCAAGTTCGTTTGTCATGATCATCAGTCATGATCTCCCAGGTCAACTTATGTGCAGACCTGCTAGTGACTTAACCCCCTTTGTGTGTACACGCAATCACAAGACCAAGTGCGCACGGAAAAGATCCTGTAACCCATGTCAGAGTTCGGTGGGTTATAGAAACACGAAAATACCCAGCATGCCTCCCCGAAATCGGCGTAATTGCTGCCTGAATGGCGGGGTAAAAACGGTCATACACGTAAAAATCCACTCTTGCTAAAAACATGAGTGAACGTGGGAGTCTAAGCCCATGAACAAAGAAGAAGAAGAAGAAGAAGAAGAAGTATCTATATATATATACGACTAGTGTCTGTCTGTGTGTCTGTCTGTCTGTGCGCGATGCGCGGCCAAGGTTCTCGATGGATCTGTTTCAAATTTGGTGATCATATTCAGGTACACCCTGGACACAACCTGGTCGATGAGATATTTCAACACGTGCTCTCAGCGCGCAGCGCGGAACCGATTTTGGTTCCACCTCAGCTATTTTGGTTCCACCTCAGCTTACCCGGGCCCCCATACCGACACACCATAGCCGCTACACCACATCACAACGCCAAAGTTCTCGGTGGTTCTTTTTCAAATTTGGACACCGTATTCAGCTACACCCCGGACACAATATCATCGATGAGATATTTCAACACGTGCTCTCAGCGCGCAGCGCTAAACTCATGTTCGTTTTTGTGTTCATTTCACCATTATAAGTAACTCTTCCTTATCTTCTCCAGTGTTTGGCGTTTATCTCCCTTCCTTCGTGTGGCTTTCCCGTTCAGTTGTAAGTTACTATTTATTTTTAGAATGTCACTGCGCTGTCCAGAACGCTTCCCTTGCACCCGTAAGTTGTTCTTACTGTCAAAGTGAAAAGCTCGAATCAATTTATAGCCACGCGAAAAATACACTCTCACCTATCTCTATATATTTATAGATACAGATATGCATATATATATACGGCTTCTCTGTGTGTGTGTGTGTTTGTGTGTGTGTGTAGGCAAAAACCTATGTATTATAGAGTTCTGTTTGTGATGGGGTCTAGCGGCTTTTGTCTGTCTGTATGTTCTGGCATGTGAGAAGCCACAGCAGATAATATAGGGCTAAGAAATAAGCTCTAAAATTCTCAATCCCGTTTGACAGGACTTCGCCTTTCAAAGGTGATTGTGGTGAACCGCCACGCTGTCTGTCTCTGTCGCGCCGTTCACCCCAAATTCCCGTTTCTGAGAGTGACTATTTTTAGAATGTCACTGCGCTGTCCAGAACGCTTCCCTTGCACCCGTAAGTTGTTCTTACTGTCAAAGTGAAAAGGTCGAATCAATTTATAGCCACGCGAAAAATACACTCTCACCTATCTCTATATATTTATAGATACAGATATGCATATATATATACGGCTTCTCTGTGTGTGTGTGTGTTTGTGTGTGTGTGTAGGCAAAAACCTATGTATTATAGAGTTCTGTTTGTGATGGGGTCTAGCGGCTTTTGTCTGTCTGTATGTTCTGGCATGTGAGAAGCCACAGCAGATAATATAGGGCTAAGAAATAAGCTCTAAAATTCTCAATCCCGTTTGACAGGACTTCGCCTGCAGAGGTGATTGTGATGAACCGCCACGCTGTCTGTCTCTGTCTCGCGATTCACCCCGGCGAAGCCGGGTATTCCTCTAGTATAATATATATTGATTGAGCATGCAAAGAAATCAGCAGTCATTTTCATTTGGCAGAGACTACAGCTATGAAAGGTTTTTCTGACTCTTTCTTCTGCAGATTTTTAGTCAGCAAGCAACTTTCAGGGCATATTCCAGACTGTATAATTATAAACTGAGTGAAAAACTTGTGTTACTTGTTTTAGGGATCATTTGTTTCTCGTGTTTGTTGTTCTCAGCTCAGCCCACGGTCGAGGCAGAGGTCAGGCAGGTGGAGCAGGTTATCTTCCAACACCTTACAGTGCACCTGCAACACCTCGAGCAGCATCCCGAGAGTCCAACTCCAAGGTCAAGGTTCAGATGCAGCACCTGCACATGACGTCGGAAAATCAGGAAATGGTGCGAGACATGCTGAAAAGTCTTCATGGTGATGAGCACAGCATTCCATCGTAAGTTTTGTTAGTGTAAGGGGCATAATCCCTCTTTAAGACTCCACCCCTTTTAAGACCCTCTTTTCTCAGACTTTCTCTTCATAGTCTTTGTAAATTTAATTAACCCCAGTTTAAAACTCCCTCCTTTTTATATTTAGTCAAGTTTTGACTAAATATTTTAACATCGAGGGGGAATCGAAACGAGGGTCGTGGTGTATGTGCGTGTGTGTGTGTGTCTGTGTGTGTGTGTGTGTGTGTAGAGCGATTCAGACTAAACTACTGGACCGATCTTTATGAAATTTGACATGAGAGTTCCTGGGTATGAAATCCCCGAACGTTTTTTTCATTTTTTTGATAAATGTCTTTGATGACGTCATATCCGGCTTTTCGTGAAAGTTGAGGCGGCACTGTCACGCCCTCATTTTTCAACAAAATTGGTTGAAATTTTGCTCAAGTACTCTTCGACGAAGCCCGGGGTTCGGTATTGCATTTCAGCTTGGTGGCTTAAAAATTAATTAATGACTTTGGTCATTAAAAATCGGAAAATTGTAAAAAAAAATAAAAATTTATAAAACGATCCAAATTTACGTTTATCTTATTCTCCATCATTTGCTGATTCCAAAAACATATAAATATGTTATATTCGGATTAAAAACAAGCTCTGAAAATTAAATATATAAAAATTATTATCAAAATTTTTTTTTCTAAATCAATTTAAAAACACTTTCATCTTATTCCTTGTCGGTTCCTGATTCCAAAAATATATAGATATGATATGTTTGGATTAAAAACACGCTCAGAAAGTTAAAATGAAGAGAGGTACAGAAAAGCGTGCTATCCTTCTCAGCGCAACGAATACCCCGCTCTTCTTGTCAATTCCACGTGCACTGCCTTTGCCACGGGCGGTGGAGTGACGATGCTACGAGTATACGGTCTTGCTGCGTTGCGTTGCGTTCAGTTTCATTCTGTGAGTTCGACAGCTACTTGACTAAATATTGTATTTTCGCCTTACGCGACTTGTTATGCTTGCGGATGGGCGGGGATGTAGCTCAGTCGGTAGCGCGCTGGATTTCTATCCAGTTGGCCGCTGTTAGCGTGAGTTCGTCCCCACGTTCGGCGAGAGATTGATTTCTCAGAGTCAACTTTGTGTGCAGACTCTCCTCGGTGCCCGAACACCCCCGTGTGTACACGCAAGCACAAGACCAAGTGCGCACGAAAAAGATCCTGTAATCCATGTCAGAGTTTGGTGGGTTATAGAAACACGAAAATACCCAGCATGCTTCCTCCAAAAGCGGCGTATGGCTGCCTAAATGGCGGGGTAAAAACGGTCATACACGTAAAAGCCGTGGGAGTTTCAGCCCATGAACGAACAAACAAAATGCTTGCGGACCTGCTTTTCTCTGATGTTTGGAGGTCTTAAATGTGTGTGTGGGGGGGGGGGGGGGGGGGGGTTGTGTTCCACTATACTCCCTTCCATAGCACTCCCATGTTCGGGTAAAGATGGGAGGGTGGGAGTGCATCTTGTTCATATGAATTAACTTATAAAGATGAATGTATAATTTAATCGGAAATGAGTGTACATTGTACCTTTCACATTTGTCATATTTTGAGTGTAGTGCCTCACATGATCGATGATGTGTGTGTGTGTGTGAGGGGAGTTGTAAAGGGAGGGACAGCGACAAAGAGGGAAATAAAAGTAGGCTTGCAGACAGAAAGTGGTTAAAGCTAAGAGGACAGCAAGAATGATTCTGAAGCAAAAATTCAATTTTTTTTTTCAGTGACAATGAATATGATGAGCTGGACACACGGAGTGAGGACCACTACTGGCAGACAGATCGGCCCCTGTTCATAGACAGCGCTCATGCCTACGCTCACAGCAATCCCCGGCCATCCGTCATCCAAAGGCCGCGCAGTGACAAGGCCACAGCAGGACACAGTAACACCCACACTCACAGTGTTGCTGACAGCAGCAGCAATGTCAACCCTATTGCTCTCAATAAATTACAAAGGTATGACTGAAAATGTGTAATATTCTTGGATGTGTTGTTTTGCAGAGGTGCTTTTACAAAATGGTGCATTGTTTGTTGAATACAAACTAGAAAAGATGATAAGAAAAATACCAGACAGCCTCGAGATCAGTACAGGGAGTCCACAAGGCTGCTGTTTGTCTCCGACAATCTTCACCCTGTACACCAACGACTGTAGAGCCACCAATGGCAAACTTTCGAAGTTTGCTGATGACTCAGCTCTGTTAGGCCTGATACAGAATGATGATGACACAGTGTACAAACAGGAGGTGGACAAACTAGTAGAGTGGTGTGACCAGAACAGCCTAGACCTCAATGTGGGCAAAACAAAAGAGATGATCACAGACTTTAGGAGAGGGGAAAAGGAAACAGAGCCACTAGTGATAGACGACACTGGACTGACCGGACTGCTGACTGTTGACGACGACTCTGACTACAGGCAGGAGGTAGATAGGTTTGTGGGGTGGTGTGAAAACAACTATTTAGAGCTTAATGTGGGGAAGACAAAGGAAATGATAATGGACAACAGGAGGGGGGAACATGTACACAGGGAGATAGTGATCAAGGGGGAGGTCGTAGAGAAGGTAGAGCAGTATAAGTATTTGGGGGTGATTATAGACAATAAGTTGACATGGAAACCAAACTCTGATGCCCTTGTGAAGAAACTCCACTCTCGCCTGTACTTTTTGAGAAAACTCAGGTCTTTTAACATCAGACAAGAAATCCTTCAGATGTTTTACACTTCAACGTGCAATAGTGTGTTGTACTTTGGCTCCGTGGCAACATCAACAAGCAAGACAGGGATAGATTAGATAAATTCATCAGGAAAGCAAGTGGGGTGGTTGGGAGGAAGCAGGACAATTTCACATCAACACATGAACGACGACTGACTGACAAGGTACAGAAGATTTTGGCTGACGACTCGCACCCACTCAGACCGGAATTTGACACATCTTCAATTCTCAGGTGGGGCGGTAGATGCTGGTGTTGTCGCTCTGATGCACGGGGTCAGTGTTCTGTATTGTTTCAGTATTGTTGATTTTGTTTTGCATTCTACTCTCTTAATCTTAGACAATATGTGATAACCGGCAAGGTGCTGACTTTCTTTTGTGCATTGTTGATGGTGAATGCATGTTAATTTATTTTTAATATACTTTCTTATGTGATAACCAATGTGCTATATTTTCTCAGGACAAAGAACAAATGTTTATTTTGAATGTTTTATGTATGTTATTATTACGGACACAAACGCTCAGCAATGTAATTTCTCTTTTAGAGATTAATAAAGTTATTGTATTGTATTGTAGGGGGGAAAGAGGTAGAACAAGTACAAGAGTACAAATACTTGGGCTGCATCATCAGTTCAGATCTCTCGTGGTCAAAACACATAGCCAAGGTAGTTAGCAAGTGCAATTCAAGATTATACTTTCTGAGGAAACTCAAGCAGTTCAAGGTCTGCCCTGAAATACTGGCAATGTTCTACAGAGCCAGCATTGAAAGTGTTTTGACCTTCAACCTCATGGTATGGTACTATGGGGCTACTGTAGAGGACAAGAGCCATCTGGCAAGAGTGATCAGACAGGCAGAAAAGGTGGTTGGGGTTCAGTTCCCAAGCTTGGATGAACTGGTGCATAAGAGAACAGCCACAAAAGCACGAAAGGTCGTTGAAGATGAATCGCACCCCCTGCATGATCAGTTTGCACTCATGCCATCTAGGCGTAGATACAGTGTAACTCCCCTAAGTTTTGGGAGAGGTATAGGAATACCTTTTAACGTACAAAACACTCAGACACAGTCAACCACTCTTACTCTAATCACTGACTCCACAACCAGGCAACATTCAAACCAAAGTTTATTATTTACACACACGACCACCTCGCATTCACATTCACATCCAATCACAATCGCTCAAAATCAAAGATAGATGAAGAAGGAAGAATTATCTTAAAGTTTAACAAAACAAACTGGCTATGAGAATTTATAACTTGATACTAAAAGAACTGTAAATATCCCTAAATATTACCACCTATCACCTTAATTCCCTGATCCCGAAAAATCAAGAAGTCTCTTTATAAATCTATCTCAACTCAAAATCCGCTTATCTTCACCTACAGTAATCAATTAACCCCGTTATTTATTAACTAACTATTATTTCTCACTTACATTTACACTAATACCTCGTGATAGGGACTACCTACGTTTATTGCTACACTGCCTTCAACCTTGATGCATACGATCAACGCCAAACGCAGCTACACATGAAACCAGTAGGCCCAGCCACCAATAATACTAATTAACTTAACTTTAAATAACAAGACTCTCAATTATCTTCCACTTATTTCAACACAATAAATGGTACGACCATTAAGTCATCACTAACACACTCAAATTAATCCACAATGTAACAACCTTACTTCATAGCAACAAATTACAATATCACTACATAACTTTCTCTTCACGCGTAATGATCATGACGTCTCACAACCAAGTCCAGTTCACATCTCGCCGATCCACAAAAATCAACGTCGCTCAAAACAAAACATAAAAAATAAAGACACTCCAGATTAGTCCCGTTGAATCTTCCACTTATTTCAACACAATAAATGGTACGAACATTAATTCATCAATAACACATTCACATTAATTCACCACGTAACAACCTTACTTCATAACAACAAATTACCATATCACTACATACTTTTCTCTTCGTGCGTAATGATCATGACGTTTCACAACCAAGTCCAGTTCACATCTCGCCGATCCACAAAATCAACGTTGCTCAAAGAAAAAAACAAAGACACTCCAGATTAGTCCCGTTGAAATGTAATAACCAGGCCTGGTACCCAATTTCTAACCTAATATTTAATTAATAATCAATTTCTACCTGGTTTCTTCTAACACTTGCACAATCTTTATGTCTTTAATATGTTTAAATTCACTTATAGGTCACAATGCTTAGTGAAGCCACAGCTGCATAACTCGAGGCACACAGATGCCATAATATATTCTTGTGCACAGATTGCTCGTGGCAATAGCATGCCAGCACCTTCCACCACTTTACCCACTGACGGTGGGCCACCTCACCTCCACAGCTCACACTTGCGACACACCGGTGGTCAAACACTCCACCAACAACACGCCTTCCTCCCGGGTATAGAGCCGGAAGCTTCTTGCACCCGGAAACTCATGCTGTTCCCTGTGTCGTTCGTCTCTCCTGGCTTGGACTCGCCCACAGCCACGCTTCTATGCTTGAACGCTGTTGTAGGAACAAAGCCAAGTATAACTACTTGTTCCTCCAACAATACTTAATTACTCATTAATTACCATAATTAACTACTTAATTAACCACCCTGGCCATCTCGTCAAAGTTACCATTTAACTTTAACCACAACATCATTATCAAAATACCAGAGTCCCAACATGACCAATTATGTAATAATTCTTACAATTTTCACTCCCTTAAATACCTAATTATAGTCTTTACTTTTATACAATTGTAAAGACACCATCATCAATATAAATGTACAAAGTATTTACAACTCCCATTTCACAAAGTCAATACAACATGGCTGCCCCCATAATCAACAATTCCTAGTTCATTATTTGACCCAACCATTTACAAGCAGCCCCTTCACAAACAACGCCACTTCTCTTACCCCTTATGAATTTAAGTCATATTACATAGTGGCACCTCGTTCTTCCCTCTTTCTCTAACCGTGATGACGTCACATATTTACAACCAACCCCCCGTCTTCTGTCTTGACAGTGAACTCCCGTTTAAAACCTCCCGTACCTCGTCTCCAAATTTCCGCACTAACAACTACTACACGACTATTCTCTGGAATTAACGCTCTCTACCTTAAATACACCCTCCATAAAAATAAATCCTTCCCACACATGAGTTCACTCGCAGCAACTGCTGACACCTCTTTTCTTCTCTCCACCAGCCTACTCGCTCTCCCCACTTCTTGTGCTTGAGCCATTTCAGCACAGGTCCTTTGTGCCAAGGGGACTCCATTTATCTTCAAATTTAGATTACCTCTCTCGTCCTTCCTACTTCTTGCACACTGAAAAACTGTCCACCCCCTTTCCCTTGTTTCCCATTTTCCCTCTCCCCTTTCTACCCCCGACACCCTACACATAAAATGACACCAACCCAGGAAACTAAAAAACTAAAACTCTCTCATACACACACACTACCGAACCAACAAATTTTGACCCTGAGCACGGAAGGAGAGAAAAACTACAGAATTTCAACACACCTTGCCGTTCGAGGACTGACCACCCGTAGAACCCTTGAAGCCACACCAAGACAGCTGGAACACAACTTGTCTCCGGGGTCGAATAAAACATCAACACGCCGGTCGGCCGGATAGAGCATTCACATCAACCATCCGTTCTCTTCACAGTTTTACACAGCAGTGACCTTCGAGCCTGTGACTCGTTCACGCATCACGCAACCCCACGTGCGTGAATACACTCCCGCGATTGGCTGTCCATAGCCACGGACACACACTGAGTCTCTGTATAGGCACCCATCTGAGCCAAAACCGCACGAAACCCAGCTCATGCACGAATTACAAATAATTCATGGCTGGACTTGGGCAGAGTTTGTGACAAACCCCCCACCCAAGTACAAAACACCCTGTATTGAACCAAAAATCACACACCTCTGACCAATGCCAGGAATCCTAAAACGTGTAATCCAACCACAACTCCCACTGAACTAAAACACTACCCAACTCTACTGACATCCATGGACTTGCAAAAAATGATCCAGCCCACCAAAATCAGTCCATTTTGATGGTTCAATGCTTCCCACATCTGGTTACTCTTCCGAGCGACTGAGCAAGTCGGCCCCCACGTTGTCTCTTCCAGGAATCGCCTGGATGGTATACATGTAGGGTTGCAGAGCCAACGCCCACCGCATCAACCTCTTGTTAGTCGCCTTCAACCCCTCCAGGTACTCTAAGGGTTTGTGGTCGGACTGAATGCAGAAAGGTTTTCCGTAGAGGTACGGGCCAAACTTCCGCACCCCCCACACCACCGCCAAGCACTCGCGCTCGATGGTACTGTAGTTACGCTCTGCTGGCAGCAACTTTTTGCTCGCACAGGCCACCATCTGCATCCCGTTCCCCTGGTCTTGGAGTAGCATCGCCCCCAACCCAACACCGGATGCATCTGTGCGAAGAGTGAAAGGCACGGAGAAATCCGGCAGCTTGCACACCGGCTCTGTGGATAACTTCACTTTCAGCGTATCAAGGGCCACCTGCATAGGCTTCGTCCATATGACCTTGTTGGGCTGTGACTTCTTGGTTGCGTCTGTCAGCGGAAGTGCAATGTCAGCAAAACCCGGCACAAATCGACGGTAGAATCCGGCTAGTCCTAGGAAGGATCGGATCTGCCGCTTTGTTGTTGGCCTGGGCATCTTCGCTATCTTGTCCATCTTCCCTTCCTCGGGTTGAATCATTCCATTTCCCACCATGTGTCCCAGGTACTCCAGGCGTTTAAACCCCAAGTAACACTTGGATGGTCGAGCTGACAACGATGCTTCCTGCAGCCGCTGGAATAAAGCTCTGAGACACTCCAAATGACGCTCCACGGTTTCAGTTGCCACCAATATGTCGTCAATGAAATTGTCGATCTCGATCATGTCGAGAGGGCTCAACAGACTCCTCATCATCCTTGAAAAGATGGCTCCTGACGTCTTCAACCCAAACGGCATCACCGTCCACTGGTAACACCCCTGCGGTGTTGTGAATGCGGTCTTGGGCTTGTCTTCTGCCGCCATAGGGATCTGCCAGTATCCCTTTGCCAGATCTATCTTGGATAGATATTTCGCCTTGCTGAGCTTGGCGAACATGGCCTCCATGTTTGGCATAGGTTCGGCGTCAAACTCCACTATCTTGTTCAAACGGCGGTAGTCGGAGCAGAACCTCTTTTTTCCGTCTTTCTTCTCCACGATCACGATTGGAGAGCTGTATGGGGACACCGACGGTTCAATGACCCCCATCTTCAACATCGCGTCGACTTCTTTGGCGATAATGTCCCGCGTCGTGAATGGCAAGGGGAACTGACGGACCCTAACTGGTTCGTCATGCGCCAACCGCATGCTACACTCTGCCAGCGAAGTCCTCCGTGGCAGATCAGTGATGACATCCTTGTTGTCCTTGAGGATTTCCTTGATCCCTATATGCAGTTCTGGCGTCTCTGGATCCAAGTGCACATCTTCGATCGTTTCTTCTGACGTCAGTGGTATCAACGGAATGTCTTCGTGAGATGATTGCACTGTTTCCCACTCCTCCCCTTCATCCACCACACACACCGTTGCTATCGCTGCAGGCCGCTCCACATACTTCTTCAGCATGTTGGCGTGGAACAATTTCTGCTTGGGCCCTATCCTGATGCGGTAGTCACACTCGCCCACTCTTTCCTCCACGACGTAGGGTCCTCGCCAAGCCATCTCCAACTTGTTTTTCTTGAGAGGCAGGAGTAGAAGAGCGCGATCTCCAGCCTCGAAGGTTCGGCGTTTGGCCCCGCGGTCGTAGTGCTTCTTCTGGCGCACTGCTTCTTCACACAGATGTTCCCTAGCAATTTTGCATGTTTCTTCTATTCGGTCCCGGAGATTCAACACGTACTCGGACGCAGTCTGCGCTTCCTTCCCATCTTCTCCTTCTTTTGTCCAGAGATCCCTCAAGATGGCCATGGGTCCCCTCACCGTACGGCCGTACAGCAACTCAAATGGGGAGAACCCAGTACTTTCCTGCGGAACCTCCCTGTATGCGAACAAGACACCTGGGATAAACCGATCCCATGTCTTAGGGTCCTCCACACACAATTTCTTGATCATGGCTTTCAATGTGCCATTAAACCTTTCAACCAAGCCGTTGCATTGCGCATGGTACGGCGTAGTGGTTCGTCCCTTGACGGCGAGCAACCGGTGAACTTCTCGCATGACGGCCCCGGTGAACTGTCCACCCTGGTCCGACAGGACCTCCTTGGGTATCCCCAACCTCGTCCACATTGTCCACAGCGCTTCAGCCACCTTCTCTGCCTCGATGGACTTAAGTGCCACAGCCTCGGGGTAGCGCGTCGCATAGTCCACCATCACCAGGATGAATCTCGCCCCACTGTCAGCTGCCGGCTTGATCGGCCCCACCAAATCCACCGCCACCTTCTCAAATGGAGCATTGGGCAGAGGCATTTGCCCAAGCGGCACTTTGGCAACTCGTCCCTTCGGCGTGACTTTTTGGCATCGGTCGCAGGACTGACAGTATCGTCGCACGTCTTCGCACAGGCCTGGCCAATAAAAATCTGCCCATAGACGTTCGCGGGTCTTCTTGGTTCCCAGATGTCCTGCCATGGGTGTGTCGTGGGCGAACTTGAGTAGTCCTTTCCTCAAGGATCTGGGAACGCATATTTGTGAACACTCCAATTTCTTCTCCCGATAAACCCTCTTTAGTATCCCACGAGACATCTTGAACTCCACCATGCCTTTTCCTGCTTGTATCTGTTTCCCTTCCTTCGCCAGTCGTTTTGCGCGCACTAGTGTTTCATCTTCCTGTTGCAAGACTTTCAGCTGATCCGGAGTCACTTGCAGCCCTTCAATCTGCACCACCACCACCGGTTTCACCGGCCGTGCCCCTGCTTCAGCCTGTGCTCTGGTTGTCACTGCTGCACACAACGCCCGTCTGGGATACATCGATATTTCCACCCAGTCTCCGCTCGTAAGCTGGGCCAGGTTTCCCAGGAAAATGTCAGGCCTGATGTTGTCGTTCACAATGGCAAGAATCCTCTCACAGATGTACGGCGATTCTACGTCAACCCATGCTAAGGGGTACGTCTTTGTGCAGTCTAAGTCGGCAAACTCTACGTGCACTGTCCCGTTGGTGTAATCTTCAGGCCTAACAAATGCAGCCTTTACCATGGTCTTGTCTGCCCCTGAATCACGTAGACTGATTGCGTCTCTCCCGTTGACTTTGCACCTTCCCATCGGCCGAAATGGAATTTTCTCGCAGTCTTTGCACAACGGCTCTGACGGCTCGGAAGATTTCGTCTGGTCATCTTGCTCGGTCGTCATGCAGGCGTTCGCAGTACACTCCCTGGCAATGTGTCCCGTCTTATTGCACCGGTGACATATCACTCGACTGTTGTATTCTCGATTCCAGTTCGTCTTTTTGTTCCTGCTGCCCTCTACTGGCCTCACTTGGCCCTCTGACTGTTCTGCCTGTTTCCCCGATTCCACTCCGGTCTTGGTACCCCCGTTGCTTGTAGTCTTCTCCTTTTTCTTTTCCTCATCGTCCATTTGGCCCCCGATGTTACGTTTTGCGTTGAACAATCTGGCGTCCCGTTTTGATTCCAAGTGAGTGAACGCTAACATCGCCGCTTCCTTGGCTGTATCTGGCTTTTTATCGCTGACGTACTGGAACAGCTCACCCCGGAAATTTGACATCAACTGTTCTCTCAGGATCAGGTCATACAGCCGGTCATAGTCTCCCGCACATTGTGACATCGCGATCCATTGATCCAACATGGTCTGCAGCCGACGACTAAACTGTACAAAGTTCTCGTCCCCTTGCTTTGTGATGTTTCTGAATTCCCGACGGTAGTGTTCTGGAGTATGATGGAACTCTTCTAACAGCGCAACCTTGAGCATATTATAATCGCTGGCATCCTCGGGAGTCATCCGTAGGTATGCTCTCTCTGCGCGACCCTTCAATTGGTCTGCTAATCGACCTGCCCATGTCGCCCTGCTCCACCTGTGCGTAGTCGCTGTTCGCTCGAAGTGGAGGAGGTAGTCGTCAATGTTGACAGAATCATCACAGAAGGACATCTTTACCCGGTATTTGTCGAAACTCGGGTCTCTCTCAGTTCCCCCTGTGCGCAGAGCTAACTCCTCTTTCCACCTCGCCTCACTTGCTTGCAGTTCCTCTTCCCGTATGCGCCGCTCCTCCTGGCGTCGCTCTTCCTCATTTCTGCGCCGGGCTTCTTCCTCCTGGCGTCGTGCTTCTTCTTTCCTTTCTTGGAGTTCTCGTTCCTCTTTACGTCGGGCTTCTTCTTTCCTTTCTTGGAACTCCCGTTCCTCTCTCCTTTGGGCCGCTTCTTCCTTGCGTCGGGCTTCTTCTTTCTTCTCCTGAAATTCTCGTTCCTCTTTACGTCGGGCTTCTTCTTCCTTGCGTCGGGCTTCTTCTTTCTTCTCCTGAAGTTCTCGTTCCTCTTTACGTCGGGCTTCTTCTTCCTTGCGTCGGGCTTCTTCTTTCTTCTCCTGAAGTTCTCGTTCCTCTTTACGTCGGGCTTCTTCTTTCTTCTCCTGAAGTTCTCGTTCCTCTTTGCGTTGTCGCCGCTCTTCCTTCCGCAACTTCGCCTGCACCACTCTCTCCTCGACTATAGCCGCCTCCCTGCGCACTTGGGCCATCACAAACTGGGCCAACGTCGCCCCTTGCAAACCCAAGCTTTCACCCTGACTACGGAACCGTGCTAACTCCATGTCTACCGACTCATCGTCAACTCCATTAGAACCTTGGGCCATGATCGGCGACACTCCCCTTATAGCTTGGCCATCACCGTACCCCATCGCCAAACGCTGCGCCCCAACAGACCTCTGCCCCAACAATCCTGGCGTCACCAAAGACCTCTCCGTCCTCGGCGTAGAAATCGCACCCGGCGTACCACCCGTAGCCAACAACGTCGCACCGCCACTTGGTACAGTAAACCGAGGAGGGGTCACCACCAGGGATGCATACGCAGACGTCGCTGGAACCTTCTCCTCCATCCTAGCCGCCCGCCTCAACTGACGCTCATCCCGATCTAAATTCGACATCTCCTTGACAAACCAACCTCACCTTGACCCCAATTCCAAAATTGATCGCCCACAACAAACACGGACAGAATAATACAAAGCACAACCACAATAGAACTTACCCAACCAGCTAGCTGACAACCTTGGTAGAGTGAGATCCGAGTGATCAGTTCGGACCCCAGGTGTGCGCAAACTCACTCGTTCTCTCTCCTTCCTCTACCGGGTCAAAATAGCCACCCAGGCTTAAAGCCTTTAAGTCGCCCGCCAACCGCCCACGCTAGTCCTCATTCATACCCTTTCACAACTGATTCACACGAGTCACGGCCCTTACTTCCCGATGCTATCTAAACCCTTCCTAATCCCCGAAATGAAACTCCTATCCCACCGCTGCCACCATTGTAACTCCCCTAAGTTTTGGGAGAGGTATAGGAATACCTTTTAACGTACAAAACACTCAGACACAGTCAACCACTCTTACTCTAATCACTGACTCCACAACCAGGCAACATTCAAACCAAAGTTTATTATTTACACACACGACCACCTCGCATTCACATTCACATCCAATCACAATCGCTCAAAATCAAAGATAGATGAAGAAGGAAGAATTATATTAAAGTTTAACAAAACAAACTGGCTATGAGAATTTATAACTTGATACTAAAAGAACTGTAAATATCCCTAAATATTACCACCTATCACCTTAATTCCCTGATCCCGAAAAATCAAGAAGTCTCTTTATAAATCTATCTCAACTCAAAATCCGCTTATCTTCACCTACAGTAATCAATTAACCCCGTTATTTATTAACTAACTATTATTTCTCACTTACATTTACACTAATACCTCGTGATAGGGACTACCTACGTTTATTGCTACACTGCCTTCAACCTTGATGCATACGATCAACGCCAAACGCAGCTACACATGAAACCAGTAGGCCCAGCCACCAATAATACTAATTAACTTAACTTTAAATAACAAGACTCTCAATTATCTTCCACTTATTTCAACACAATAAATGGTACGACCATTAAGTCATCACTAACACACTCAAATTAATCCACAATGTAACAACCTTACTTCATAGCAACAAATTACAATATCACTACATAACTTTCTCTTCACGCGTAATGATCATGACGTCTCACAACCAAGTCCAGTTCACATCTCGCCGATCCACAAAAATCAACGTCGCTCAAAACAAAACATAAAAAATAAAGACACTCCAGATTAGTCCCGTTGAATCTTCCACTTATTTCAACACAATAAATGGTACGAACATTAATTCATCAATAACACATTCACATTAATTCACCACGTAACAACCTTACTTCATAACAACAAATTACCATATCACTACATACTTTTCTCTTCGTGCGTAATGATCATGACGTTTCACAACCAAGTCCAGTTCACATCTCGCCGATCCACAAAATCAACGTTGCTCAAAGAAAAAAACAAAGACACTCCAGATTAGTCCCGTTGAAATGTAATAACCAGGCCTGGTACCCAATTTCTAACCTAATATTTAATTAATAATCAATTTCTACCTGGTTTCTTCTAACACTTGCACAATCTTTATGTCTTTAATATGTTTAAATTCACTTATAGGTCACAATGCTTAGTGAAGCCACAGCTGCATAACTCGAGGCACACAGATGCCATAATATATTCTTGTGCACAGATTGCTCGTGGCAATAGCATGCCAGCACCTTCCACCACTTTACCCACTGACGGTGGGCCACCTCACCTCCACAGCTCACACTTGCGACACACCGGTGGTCAAACACTCCACCAACAACACGCCTTCCTCCCGGGTATAGAGCCGGAAGCTTCTTGCACCCGGAAACTCATGCTGTTCCCTGTGTCGTTCGTCTCTCCTGGCTTGGACTCGCCCACAGCCACGCTTCTATGCTTGAACGCTGTTGTAGGAACAAAGCCAAGTATAACTACTTGTTCCTCCAACAATACTTAATTACTCATTAATTACCATAATTAACTACTTAATTAACCACCCTGGCCATCTCGTCAAAGTTACCATTTAACTTTAACCACAACATCATTATCAAAATACCAGAGTCCCAACATGACCAATTATGTAATAATTCTTACAATTTTCACTCCCTTAAATACCTAATTATAGTCTTTACTTTTATACAATTGTAAAGACACCATCATCAATATAAATGTACAAAGTATTTACAACTCCCATTTCACAAAGTCAATACAACATGGCTGCCCCCATAATCAACAATTCCTAGTTCATTATTTGACCCAACCATTTACAAGCAGCCCCTTCACAAACAACGCCACTTCTCTTACCCCTTATGAATTTAAGTCATATTACATAGTGGCACCTCGTTCTTCCCTCTTTCTCTAACCGTGATGACGTCACATATTTACAACCAACCCCCCGTCTTCTGTCTTGACAGTGAACTCCCGTTTAAAACCTCCCGTACCTCGTCTCCAAATTTCCGCACTAACAACTACTACACGACTATTCTCTGGAATTAACGCTCTCTACCTTAAATACACCCTCCATAAAAATAAATCCTTCCCACACATGAGTTCACTCGCAGCAACTGCTGACACCTCTTTTCTTCTCTCCACCAGCCTACTCGCTCTCCCCACTTCTTGTGCTTGAGCCATTTCAGCACAGGTCCTTTGTGCCAAGGGGACTCCATTTATCTTCAAATTTAGATTACCTCTCTCGTCCTTCCTACTTCTTGCACACTGAAAAACTGTCCACCCCCTTTCCCTTGTTTCCCATTTTCCCTCTCCCCTTTCTACCCCCGACACCCTACACATAAAATGACACCAACCCAGGAAACTAAAAAACTAAAACTCTCTCATACACACACACTACCGAACCAACAAATTTTGACCCTGAGCACGGAAGGAGAGAAAAACTACAGAATTTCAACACACCTTGCCGTTCGAGGACTGACCACCCGTAGAACCCTTGAAGCCACACCAAGACAGCTGGAACACAACTTGTCTCCGGGGTCGAATAAAACATCAACACGCCGGTCGGCCGGATAGAGCATTCACATCAACCATCCGTTCTCTTCACAGTTTTACACAGCAGTGACCTTCGAGCCTGTGACTCGTTCACGCATCACGCAACCCCACGTGCGTGAATACACTCCCGCGATTGGCTGTCCATAGCCACGGACACACACTGAGTCTCTGTATAGGCACCCATCTGAGCCAAAACCGCACGAAACCCAGCTCATGCACGAATTACAAATAATTCATGGCTGGACTTGGGCAGAGTTTGTGACATACAGAGCTGCAAAGTGTAGAACCTCTCGCATGCGGAAGTCGTTTATTCCATCCGCCATCTCAGTTCTTAATGATACCACTTAGTGCATGCATGTGAAACTGAAAAATGTACAATGGTGTTTTCCTCAGAGCTAGCTAGGAATGCATTGTACTCTAATGTTGTCATGTTATTGTTGTGTTTTTTATCTTCATGTTTTAAAATTATCTCCACAACTTATAAAGTATACTTTTACACTAGAATTATGTTTAAACAAATTAAGTATGTATGTTTAATATTATTCTTATGAAGTTTTTTTACAACTATTTAGAATAGAACAGGATGGATGTTTTGAATGTCAATCACTGGGAGCAGTCAGAAGAGTAAGAATTTTGTTTTGTTCTCACTATCATTTGCTTATGAAGATCATGATGTTGTTCTATTGCTTAGTCAGTCCTAGAAATAATGTCCTAGACCTGTCTTACCTTGCTGTTATCAGTATTTTTGCCCTCTTTCATTACGATGCTATGGTATTTCTGTGGGTCTCCACATGTGTTTGTTTATAAGGCGGAAGTGACCTCCCCTTGTACACAATAGGCCCTCAGAGGAAGCCTACGGACAGACTAGAATAGAACATGCACATAACACAGAATGTCTGCACAGCACACACACACACACAGCAATACAGCACACCGTCTTGTACCTCCTTCTGCCCTGCCGAAGTCGGGGTATCCTTTTTAATCCACCGAACAATTAATATCCACAGCCATGTGTGTCTCCTGCCTCCGAACACACACGCTACAGAGCTCGACTCGATGTGCGCAGTTTCGTATAAAAATTATTTTTCAAAATTCCCCACTGTGTTTTATAAAATAATCATATTATGAAAGCACATACATTTTTATCTTAGTTGTTATGTATTTATTGTTAGTAAACATCGGCATTATTCATGTTTTACTTTAAACGCAATCATTGTTATTTATAGATCACAGGCACCTGATGTAAGTAGGTCACACACGTGTAAATGTTGTGCCCAGTCCTTGTTTTTGTTTCTGTTATTATTTTAGTTAGCAGGTCTAGTTGAGCACGTATTAAGTATTATGTACCCACTACTAGTTATTGTGCATTTTAGTTAATGGACTGATGATGTCATTTGTATGGAGTCGACGCACGTGCGAGGATATGTATGTGTGGGAGGGGGGGGGGGGGCGCGGGAGATGGAAGCTTGCTGTATGTTATGTAATGTATATATTGTGTGTGATACGTGGAAATGTGATACTATTTATTTGCATGTATGATACAGGTACAAATGTGATAATTGTAGGCTTATACTAGTGATTACTGTGTGTGATACATGAAATGTGATATGAATGCTGTTTTTATATGTTATACTCTTACTTTCTCCCAAGCGCAAGACAAATTCTTCTATGAAAATTGAAGCCAATAAAATTTGAGTTGAGTTGAGTTGAGTTGAGGTACATACAGAAGAACCCCCATGTTAAGACCCCTCCTAAAAGGGGGTTCCACTGTAGTACTAGTCTTTTCACCTTCGCTCGCCCTGTTTTTCGTTATGACAGTAGGATGCTTTTGCTAAAATTGTGCATTGTATCGGCTGCACTGTTGCTGCACAATCAAATACAGGTATGCATGTCATACGTTTGGGTGAAATGTTTTCATGTTGATACAGTTTTGCTGTGTTTGTTATTTTGAACAGATGTGGATTCAGTCATCAGCTGTGCGAGGAAGCCCTACAGGTGTGTGATGGAGATGTAGGAGCCTCACTGGAGTACCTGCTCACTGAACTCAAAACCCTCGACCTCCCTCCAGACTCCAGCACCAGCGAAGAAATTCCCGAGGAGGTGGCTCAGCTACGCCAGGAGGAGAAGCTAGCCATGGAAGCGATCTACGAGCATCGATTCGAGGAGAGGATTGAGAACCGAGTGTGGTTGCTTCACCTGGACTTACCGGAGCTGAAGGAATTGCTACACTTTCAGAAACATGAGAAAGGTGAAGACAGGAAAAAGCTGGAGCTGTGTAGATTTTACCAAAAAGGGCACTGTCGTTTCGGAGACCAGTGCAGGCAACTCCACGCTTTGCCGATGGACATGAAGAAACAGGCTGTACAACTTCAAGGTCCCCTGGCGGAGAACCTGTTCACCTTAGAAATCCGTTTCCCCCCTGGTAACCTGTACCCCAATGACGTTCCCTTGATCGCCTTTTCCTCTGTGATAAGTAGGATGCCTGCTCACGGTTGTTTGAACATTTCGCGCTTCCTCATGCAGTCTGCCCAAGAGTACGCGGACATGCAGTTACCGGCTATTTTCTCTTTGGTGTCTTTGCTGGAAGATAGAGAACAGCTGCAGACTCTGTTGGACTCACCTCCACCTCCTCTTCCAGGATCTGACTCAGAAGTAATCTCGGCTGTGCCTAGTCAGCCCAAAAATGAGCGCCCTCAACTGCACTCTGGTGAAAAGAACGGTGCTCCTGGTGGCAATTCACTTGACAAAAAGGAAGCAACCTCAGCATCTTCTGTGAAAGATTTTGCAGGCGATAACAAAAGAAAGGATCAAGATGTGAGACCCAGCTCAGGAAAGCGTTTTCATCAAAAAGGTTCACAAGAATCGGAGAAAGACAAGTCGGTTAACGTGCTGAAACAGAACAAAAAGCTGATGGATGATTTCAAAAAGAAAGCAGTGAGTTGGATTGTGATTTTAGTGTGTGACTCACCTGAGTAATCAGAAGAGGGTGGGGGGGTGACTCACCTGAGTAATCAGAAGAGGGTGGGGGGGTGAGTCACCTGAGTAATCAGAAGAGGGTGGGGGGTGACTCACCTGAGTTATCAGAAGAGGGTGGGGGGGTGACTCACCTGAGTAATCAGAAGAGGGTGGGGGGGTGACTCACCTGAGTAATCAGAAGAGGGTGGGGGGGTGACTCACCTGAGTAATCAGAAGAGGGTGGGGGGGTGACTCACCTGAGTAAACAGAAGAGGGTGGGGGGGGTGACTCACCTGAGTAAACAGAAGAGGGTGGGGGGGGGGTGACTCACCTGAGTAATCAGAAGAGGGTGGGGGGTGACTCACCTGAGTAAACAGAAGAGGGTGGGGGGTGACTCACCTGAGTAAACAGAAGAGGGTGGGGGGGTGACTCACCTGAGTAATCAGAAGAGGGTGGGGGTGACTCACCTGAGTAATCAGAAGAGGGTGGGGGGTGACTCACCTGAGTTATCAGAAGAGGGTGGGGGGGTGACTCACCTGAGTAATCAGAAGAGGGTGGGGGGTGACTCACCTGAGTTATCAGAAGAGGGTGGGGGGTGACTCACCTGAGTAATCAGAAGAGGGTGGGGGGGGGGGGTGACTCACCTGGGTTATCAGAAGAGGGTGGGGGGGGGTGACTCACCTGAGTAATCAGAAGAGGGTGGGGGGTGACTCACCTGAGTAATCAGAAGAGGGTGGGGGGGGGGTGACTCACCTGAGTAATCAGAAGAGGGTGGGGGGATGTCTTAAAAGGGAAAGAGTCTTAATGGGTTGGTTTCTCTGTAATGGGTTGGTTTCTCTGTAATGGGTTGGTTTCTCTGTAATGGGTTGGTTTCTCTGTAATGGGTTGGTTTCTCTGTAATGGGTTGGTTTCTCTGTAATGGGTTGGTTTCTCTGTAATGGGTTGGTTTCTCTGTAATGGGTTGGTTTCTCTGTAATGGGTTGGTTTCACTGTAATGGGTTGGTTTCACTGTAATGGGTTGGTTTCACTGTAATGGGTTGGTTTCACTGTAATGGGTTGGTTTCACTGTAATGGGTTAGTTTCACTGTAATGGGTTGGTTTCTCTGTAATGGGTTGGTTTCTCTGTAATGGGTTGGTTTCTCTGTAATGGGTTGGTTTCTCTGTAATGGGTTGGTTTCACTGTAATGGGTTGGTTTCACTGTAATGGGTTGGTTTCTCTGTAATGGGTTGGTTTCTCTGTAATGGGTTGGTTTCACTGTAATGGGTTGGTTTCTCTGTAATGGGTTGGTTTCACTGTAATGGGTTGGTTTCACTGTAATGGGACATGACGAAAGAGATTATTATAAGCAAGGATATTTGCCCTGTATTGGGATTCCCTCAATACGAAGGAGAAGAAGCATTTGCTTTTCTTGTTTTTGTTTAGAACTTTGTTGACTTGTTAATTTGATATATATGGGAAAGAATCTGTGCTTCTGTTATTTTGTGTTTGTGCACCCAACAGCCCTTACCACACCCCTTTGAGTCCATACTCAGGCGACCTCTCTTGCTTTTTTCTCTGCAGACCTGTCATTGTACCGGAATCGCATGTCAGACAGAAAAAAGCTGCCAACCTTGACCTTTCTTACTTTGTTTCTCTGCAGACCTGTCATTGTACCGGAGTCGCATGTCAGACAGAAAAAAGCTGCCAACCTTGACCTTTCTTACTTTGTTTCTCTGCAGACCTGTCATTGTACCGGAGTCGCATGTCAGACAGAAAAAAGCTGCCAAACTTGACCTTTCTTACTTTGTTTCTCTGCAGACCCTGTCATCGTACCGGAATCGCATGTCAGACAGAAAAAAGCTGCCAGCCTGGGCCGAGCAAGACCATGTGTTGGCCAGTATGCAAGGAAGCCAGGTGGTGGTCATCAGTGGAATGACAGGGTAAGATGGATATGTTTTCATATGGATCGCATGTCATGCGCAGGTGCAGGCATACTCTTAATTATCCTACTGCTGGGAAATTCGGGCCGCTTCCTCCCAGTGGAAAGCTGGCAGCAACAAGAAGAGTCAAGCTACCCAGGTGTATGCGTGTTGCATTTGCAGCATAAACAAAAAAACAAAAAAACTTCCCAAAACTAGACTACCTCAACAATTTTTTTTTTTTTCCATCTTTTTAAAAACAATTTTTCTAGATTATCTTATATAACTATAATTGGTCATTGTCTATGAATTTTTTTAATGCTTGTATGTTATTTCTTGCGAGAATTTTTTTTATATGTAAAATGTTAAATTAATGTCTAATGTAAAGCGCCATGAGACTGCCATTTGGCGGTGAACAGCGCTATAAAAGAAGGTTTTATTATTATTATTGAGTCACTTGAGAAAAAGTGACTCTATGTAATCGGTCAGTGTTAGTCTGTCCGGCCGGCCGTCCGGCCGGCCGTCCGTAGACACCACCTTAACGTTGGACTTTTCTCGGAAACTATCAAAGCGATCGGGCTCATATTTTGTTTAGTCGTGACCTCCAATGACCTCTACACTTTAACGATGGTTTCGTTGACCTTTGACCTTTTTCAAGGTCACAGGTCAGCGTCAAAGGAAAAATTAGACATTTTATATCTTTGACAAAGTTCATCGGATGTGATTGAAACTTTGTAGGATTATTCTTTACATCAAAGTATTTACATCTGTAGCCTTTTACGAACGTTATCAGAAAAACAAGGGAGATAACTAGCCTTTTCTGTTCGGCAACACACAACTTAACGTTGGGCTTTTCTCGGAAACTATAAAAGTGACCGGGCTCAAATTTTATGTGAACGTGACTCATTGTGTTGTGAATAGCAATTTCTTCCTGTCCATCTGATGCCTCATATAATATTCAGAACTGCGAAAGTGACTCGATCGAGCGTTTGCTCTTCTTGTTGTATTATTAACAATGGTGTAACCCCCACACCCTTACCATTTTCACCTCCACCCCCATCTTCAACTATCCTACTCATCCAAGAAAGGAAATGAATATAACAGATAAAGCCAAAGATGATTTTGTTATTGTTCATGCACAAATGAGGATGAATGAGTCGTACTGATTCATCATGCAGGTTTTTTTTATCATGCTTGCTCATATTCACAGGTGTGGCAAAACAACACAGGTGCCTCAGTTCATCTTTGACCAGTACCTGCAGTCCAAAGACCTCCACCTGTGTAACATCATCTGCACTCAGCCCAGGAGAATCTCTGCCATCGCTGTTGCACAGAGAGTCGCCGATGAGCGTGCTGAAAAACTCGGCAACTCTGTTGGATACCAGATTCGGCTAGAGAGCGTACAGGTAAACATGTGCAACTACTTTGATCTGCCTGAATATACACACACTTTTGAACAGTTGGGGATTCAGCATAAATTGAAAGTATAAACCTTCAGGCATTACAACATACAAATCTAATAAAAAAAAAAGTAAACCTCTTGAAAGTCTTCATTCTTATTTAAGGTGTGCTGAAACCGTGTCAGTGATAGGAAAATAACCTAACTTAACTTTTCAGTATTAAAGTTACTCGAGTAGTGTATGTATAGAATAACAGTAGCAACTATGTTGTTGTAGTCTGTCTAAAAGACCTCATAAAACCTGAGAAAATTGGGTCTTAAAAAGGAGGGAGTTTTGAAATGGGGTTAAGGGCAGACCGGGTAGGCAAAATGAGTTATTTTTGGTCTCATACACCTTTTTGGGGTTGTTGCATTTTTCACACCTTTGAACATCCTGGAATGCATTCAATAATCTGCTTTTGTCATTTTAGACATGTATTCATGTAAATAAAACCATTTTCAAACCGATGTTTTGTTGTTTTTGTCTGTGTTTTATCAAAAAAATCAAAAAAATGGTCTACTTTGGATACTCCGTGCTGGTAAATGTGCGCACATGACATGACCCTTCGCTGTTCAAACTGTGTGGAAATTTCCGTTCTTCAAGATGACGTCATCACCGTTGGGGAATTTCCGTTGACATAGGCACAAAGAAAGAGAATCCGTTCCAACCGAAACCCCGGAATTAATATATGCAAATATATGTAGGTCAAAGGCATTTGGCGCAAGCGCAGTAGACAACTTATCAGTCCCCCGGTGTCAACAAATCCATGACTTTTTCACCGATTCAGCAGCATTTTTCAAAGTTTTGAGCTGCGGAGAACAACCCTAACATTGGAAATGTTCGGCATAGTGGCAAGAAATATCAGAGAAAGATGAACCAGCAGCAGCGAACAGTAGAAGGAAGTAACAACACTCCGAAATGAACCAACATGATCGAATTGAAGCAGACGACATTCTAAGATTCTTGACTCGACGAGGTGGGTTTTGCTTCTTTCTCTTTTCGATCTTGTTTGTTTGACAACGTGATTTATTGCACATTGTTATGTTGTTGTTGTTGTAAGAATGTGTTAGGGTTTGCAGGTAAATGATAAACAGTTTGTGTCTGAAGTATTTTGCGGGTTTCTTGATCCAATTTACTGACCATGCCGCCGCCGCTCCCTCCCTCGATCATCTCTGTGATATCGTCTTCACAACCCCTATTTTATTGTTCTTCGCTGGCCAGTCCTTGAGAGCTTACTATGGTGTAACATGTCATCATTATTCTTTGTCTGTGGTTAAACTGAGAAGCAGCATCTGAGCGATGTACGACTGACACAGTTTCTGTTTCTGGTCATTGACCGTAGGAAAATAAGTACCCTACTAGAGAGCGTTCTCTAATTCTAAAGGATTGGTTTACACCAGCATGGCTGACCAACCTATCATTGACAGCAATATTGTTGTCAAATCTTTTCCATTAACTAAGGAATAAAAAAATAGATCCAATTTACTTCACCAAAGAAAAAAAAAGAGTTAAACTAAAGGACTGGGGATGCAACTCATGAATCAAAAGCATAAAGATCACCTGCAAACAGTGCTAGGTTTAGGAAATCTGAAAATGTATACACACACACAGAACACACACACACACACACACACACACACACACACACACACACACACACACACACACACACACACACACACACACACACACACACACACACAAAACAGACAAGAAACAAGCAAATACATAGCAAGTGTGACTGAAATGAATTAATTTTAAAAGAAAAATATGAAAAGAAAGGAAGAAAGAAAGAAAATAATTCAGCTAGTTTCAGTATTAGTTCCTGTGTGTATCATTGTATGTGATTGTGTGGTTACTCAAATCCCATTGTAAACTTGACATGTAAATTTTGTGATAGGGGCTGGTATGTATATATATATATGAGATAACCTTCTGTGAGGTTTAGTGTGTGACAGGGTGAGAATACTTTGATTTCTTTTGCTTTTTCGTGGCTGCTTTTATTTTCAATTATTTATCATTATATATATTAAAACATACACTTTTTTGTCATTAAGTTGTGTGTGTTTGGGTATTAATAAGTAGTGCAAATCCACATGTAATGAGTATGAGTCACTGTTAAATTAATGAATGTCTTTTGTGTGTGTGTGTGTGTGTGTGTGTGTTCGTCAACCGACATATGTGGGTACGAGCCGCTGAGGTGGTTGTAAGAAAACCCGCCTGGTTCAGTGGTTGGGGGCTGATTGGGATTTCTGATTTACCGGCCTAGCCAAAAAGTTGAGGTACACCCCATGTAACATGGTCATTTGCAAAATAAAGTACAAGCACTTGTTGACGTTTATATTGAGTCTTAAAATTTGCAGCTTATTACAAACAAAAAACATGGACAGTTGTATCAAATATTAAATCAGTGTTTGTGTATTTATTAGGTTGGAGCAAGGGGAGAACCAGTCCTCCTGTGGTGGCAGCGAGGAGAAAGATTGACCTGATGGAAAAGTTTGCTAAACCGGAACTACCCTCTTCCACAGCAGAAACATCAGCTTTGCCATCTTCTGACCAACCATAAGAAGATACAGATACTTTGCCATCTTCTGACCCATCACAAGCAGATATGGATACTGGTACTGTGCAACGTCACTCCGCTGACATGTGTTGGGCTTTTGTCAACATTGATCAGCTCAATCTATTGCTGAAAGGTCTATATCCTGTACTGAATGCTTGTCTGATAGCAGTCTGATTATGAAAGAAGGTGATGCATCAGCCCAAGGATTTGCACAGGCCCTGCATCTGGAGTGCATATGAGTGTCCATTCAAGTCTGCAGTTGTTTACTCTTCTCCCGGTGTTTGCAACGCTTCGGGTGGTAAAGTTGCATTTAAAATAATCCGCGTATGACCATGTTGGTACATGGAAAGGGACATTCAGCTTTACAGAAATTTGCTGCAGTGTTAGGATTGAGCACAGAAATACTGTAATTAAAATGTTGCAACTTTTGAATGGCTTGATAGCTTTGTTCCATTTGTGTATATATAATTATGTAATGCTGTTGATGATTTGTGAAGCATCATTTCTATGCAATGGAATAAGAAATCAGTGCATCCGTTGGGTTTTTATGAGTCTGACAGTTTGGTTCTGATCAATATTTTCATATCAGCACAAACACAGATAATTGACTTTTTTAATGTTTTCATATGATTTTTTTTTAAATTAAAAAAATCTGATAATTTGATTATCAAATCATTTCCCCTTCATAGTTAAAGTGTTATTCTGGTTAAAAAAAAACCACCCCATTAATTCAAGCTCTACTGTGGTACTAGTTTACCGGGGTACTAGTGAGACTCTTTTACATGCTGTTTTCTCTACATGTAATTTGAGACAAAATGTGGTAATTAAAATGTTGTAACTTTTGAATGGCTAGATGGATTTGTTCCAATTTTGTATATGTTGTTTATGATTTGTGAAGCACCATTTCTGTGCATGGAATAAGAATACAGTGGATTCCTTGTGTTTTTATGAGTCCGACAGTTTCGTTTTGATTCATATCTGCACTAACATAGATGAGTTTTCAAATGATTTTTAAAAAAAAGTCCGGATAATTTGATCGTCAAATCATTTCCCCATCATAGTAAAGTGGTCATTCTGATAAAAACATATGAATTCAGGGTGCACTGTGCTACTTGTTTTTGTATGTACTGGTTCAAATCTTTAAAATGCTGTTTTCTCTGAATGTAATTTTCAGACAAAACGCTACAATTAAAATGTTGCAACTTTTGAAAGGCTTGATGGATTTGTTCAGTTTTTGTATATGTTGTTTATGAGTTGTACAGCATCAGTTCTGTGCATGGAATAAGAGTTCAGTGCATTGGTTGGGTTTTTATGAGTCTGACAGTTAGGATCTCATGTATTTTTCTTATCAGAACTGAACCGGTAACTGAAAATGCTAAATTAAAATAATATATTGCTTAGAAATGCTTTTCGATGCACAGAATTATTAAACACACACATATTGCTGCAAAGAAGAAAAATTGGATCAAAACATGCACTGGTTCACAAACTGCAACATTTTTAAAAAAGCACATTTTATAACGTTTTTTTCACATTTTGGTGAATAAACCCCCAAAAATTGCTTTTCACTCAAAATTTAAAATGGTTTCCCTTAATTAGGTTATTCTGCTTGCAAAAATCAAACAAGCAGCAAGCTGTTTCCAAAATAAAAAAAAAAAGTGCCCGCCTACCCTGTCTCCCCTTAAAGAATTTATGAACAGAAAATCTAAGAAACAAGAGGCGAAGCCTTCAAGGCTCACGTAAGAAATCGACAAATAGTAACACAAGAAAGCGAGACACTAGATCTAGATCTGTTTGTCTGCATGTAGCCTACTTACAGGGACACGACTGCCAACTAGTCTCGGCCCGCTCAAAATAACAATGACCGAGACTTTCAGTAATTCCTTCGCGTGACGTCTAACCCTCTTACGCCATAATGTGACGTCTTCAAATGTTAAAGTTTCTATCACATACACACACACACACACACACGCACAGACAGACAAAGTTTATCATCGCATAGGCTACACTTACGTGAGCCAAAAAAGGGTTGTTAAAGGGAGGGAGCCTTAAATTGGAGGGTCTTAGAAAGGAGGTTCCACTGTATAATGTTGAAATCTTGCTTCTGCAGTCAGCAGCGACTCGGCTCCTGTTCTGCACCACAGGAATCATACTGCGACGGCTGGAGGGTGACCCTCTTCTGTCTGATGTCACGCATATCATCGTGGACGAGGTGCATGAGCGCTCTGAAGACAGGTTAGTTCCTTCTCAGTGTCTTTATGTTTTTCACTTTTTGTTTGTTGCAACTTTACTTGAGGGAGGAAAAGTGGGCCGAGGAGCACGAAGCAAAACTGGGTTCCACCCAACTTGATGGGAACCAGCCACTGGGTCTGATTGGTTGGAATCACAACAAATCTCAATTTCAACCAATCCGACCCCAGAGCTGCATACCATTCAGTTGGGTGGTTCCCAGTTCCCTTTGTGCAGCCCAGCCCTGTTGACTAGATTGAATGATTACATGGTCATGTTCACAACCACAGACCTGGCCGGGTGTTTACATGGAATCAGAGCACCCTTTCACTTGGACTTGTACCTAAAATCAGTATTGTGGAGCCTCCGATCCCTTGTAAGACCTCCAAAAATCAGTCTGAGAACATCCGGTCTTAAAAAGGAGGGGGTAATAAAATGCCCACACTGCACAGGAAGCAGCAAGACTGTGGATGTTTGGCATGTGTTTACGTTGAAGGATGCTAGCATCTCGTGTAAGAGCCTAGACAGATGTTTGGCATGTGTTTACGTTGAAGGATGCTCGCATCTCGTGTAAGAGCCTAGACAGATGTTTGGCATGTGTTTACGTTGAAGGATGCTCGCATCTCGTGTAAGAGCCTAGATGTTTGGCATGTGTTTACGTTGAAGGATGCTCGCGTCTCGTGTAAGAGCCTAGACAGATGTTTGGCATGTGTTTACGTTGAAGGATGCTCGCATCTTGTGTAAGAGCCTAGACAGATGTTTGGCATGTGTTTACGTTGAAGGATGCTCGCATCTCGTGTAAGAGCCTAGACAGATGTTTGGCATGTGTTTACGTTGAAGGATGCTCGCATCTCGTGTAAGAGCCTAGATGTTTGGCATGTGTTTACGTTGAAGGATGCTCGCGTCTCGTGTAAGAGCCTAGACAGATGTTTGGCATGTGTTTACGTTGAAGGATGCTCGCATCTTGTGTAAGAGCCTAGACAGATGTTTGGCATGTGTTTACGTTGAAGGATGCTCGCATCTCGTGTAAGAGCCTAGACAGATGTTTGGCATGTGTTTACGTTGAAGGATGCTCGCATCTCGTGTAAGAGCCTAGACAGAGTTTTGATGGTGAACATGATCGCTTGCTCTTGAAGGAATGTACCTTTAATGCCACAATTTATGAACAGATTTTAATTTTATGGCAAACAACCAGATTTAGCCGTGTGTGAGGTTCACAGTCCCATTGAAGGAATCTCAAAGGGTCGCTCTTCTTTCAGTTTGTGACATCACTTCTACTTTGGGCTATCTGTGAAGGAGTATTTTTCTCTCTCGTTTGCTCTGCTAAGAAATTTTAACAAATCTCAGAAGAAACTCTCTGCTGACTTTCAATTGTTTCTTTTACAACTTCTGATACTCTATGTCTATTGTATGAAGAAACCTTTATTATCATTGTGTTCTTTGTACAGTGACTTCCTGCTGATGATATTGCGTGACCTCCTGCCGGAGCGACCTGACCTCAAGATCATCCTGATGAGCGCGACGCTCAATGCTGACCTCTTCTCCAGTTACTTCGGGTATTGCCCTGTGGTCGAAATACCAGGTACAGTGCATAATGAAGCATGAATTTGTGATTTTGTTCTTGGAAAACTGACCCAAAAACGCTTCTTTGTTTGATGAAATAACCCCAAAAATGGGGTAACCATAAAGGGTGTGTTGTCTTTGAAATGGAATTACTGACCTAACATCCTTTGTTTCATTACTTCTGGATAGAGTAAAGGAGACAGTATAATATGTTCATGTTCCAAGACTGCTAGAGCGAACATGCACTCATGTTTTTTTGTGTGTGTAAATCTTCATGCTCTTATTACTCTGCTTTTTTTTTCAGGGAGAACTTTTCCTGTGCAACCATTCTTCCTTGAGGATGCCATTGAAATGTCAAGGTAAGTTGTTTTTTGCTTCTGTCATTTCATTTTTTTTACACACTTTCCACAGTCTGCCCTGTACAAGTTCACACAACACGATTATTCAACTCAGAATATGATTTTTGTGTGGTTTTGTTTGTTTTAGGGGATGCTTCTGCATGCTTGTGTGTGTGCATGCTTGTGTGTGTGCATTCTTGCGTGGTTGTGTGTGTGGTTGTGTGTGTGTGTGTGTGTGAATGCGTCAGGGTTCGTACAGAGTCCTTGAACCCTGGAAAACTCCTTGAAAATTGGAAAACCTTTTCCAGGCCTTGAAAAGTGCTTGAAAATAGAGTTTTGTTAAATAGTCATTGAAAAGTACTTGATTTTTCTAAATTGTTGCCTATACATTTCGTCAGCAGCTTGTCTTATTTAAAAAAAAATGCAACCCCCTTTTTTTTCGTCAAATACAGTACACACATTTTGGGAGAATAAAAGATCGAGTGAAAACGAAAGCAGACGAACTAACTATTACTAGTCACCCGTAGTTGCTTCCCTTCCCGGAAGTTGGCAAGGGAAACAACTACGGAATGACTAATAGTTTGCAGACGCGAAACTTGATGACTTGAAAAACTGAAGGTAAGCTTGGTGCTTTGCATTAATTTGGGGAAAATCATGTCCTTGAAAAGCATTTATTTGGTCCTGGAAATGTCCTTGAAAACTCCTTGAATTGTATCAGCTCTGCCCTGCAGGAACCCTGATGCGTGCGAGCGTGTGTGCTTATGTTTTTGCAGTGTGCTGGGATTAGGAATGTGTGTGGCACTATGACTTCTTGTCTGCCATGATTTAATTCTTAGCCAGACACAAAAGAACAAGCAAGCCTTTTAAGTCACTTTGCGCCATTCATTTTCTCAAAATTTCTTTTTGTCTTTTTTAGGCATGTGATGGAGGAGAACTCACCATATGCGAGGTCGAAGAAGAAGTCAGGAGGAGGTGACGACAAAGGTGGTAGGGGTGGTGGCAAAAAGAAAGGAACATCGCAGAGTTACGCCGATGCCATCGAAGAATCCTTGATGGGTTTGTCGCTGGATTCGTGGGACACGGGAGAAAATGAGCCAAGCGACAAGAAGGATGACGAGCGTCTGAACGTGAAGGAACTGGCGTCACGATATCCAGGTAGGTGTGTGTGTGGGGGTGTGTGTGTGTGTGTGTGTGTGTGTGTGTGTGTGTGTGTCTGTTCTTGAGTGTGTGAGGGGGGGGGATGTGAGTGTTTGTGGGTGTGTACTGATGGGTGTGTGTGGTTTTGAGTGTGCTTGTGCCTGTGACTGGGTAGGTGGTTTTTGTGATTGTCTTAGCCTGTGTGCTGAGAGAGGTGGGTGGGGGTGATGATTTGAAAATATCTGTAATGCTTTGATGCCTGTATGTACACTGTCTAAATAAAGATACACACATATTCATGTTTGACAGGCTACAGCAAGCTTACCATTCGTAACCTTGCTCTGATGGATCTGGAGAAGATCAACTATGACCTCATCTTGGAGCTTCTGGAATTCATCGTCTCAGGGGACCATGAGGTATTATTACACTTGAGCACGGGCACACAGCTATGAGGATATTTAAGTGAAAATCAAAGCATTTGGGGGAAGACCTGAAGAACAAAGGGAAGTAAGGACTCTAAATGCAGTGAGTGAGAGTTATCTGGAACCAATTTCCTGGCACCCGAGTGAATAATAAGCATTGAAATGAACAAGCAACTTTCATCCTCAATTTGAGGGAAGAGTTACAGTGGTACCTGTGATGTGAGGCCCTCCTGTGAGAGGACACCTCCAAATGAAGGACACCTGTTGTCCCGATGTCAAAGTACACGTATCATAACAGGACACCTTCAGTGAAAGAACCCTTCCAGCTGGTCCCAAGGGTTTAAGGATACTGTGCTTATTTGGTTAAATGTGTTGTAATTGTGAAAGACTTTATTATGACACTGTGACTGGTGTATAGTGGTATCATATCACGGACAAAATATAAAGAATCATTTAATCTCACAACTCCTCTCCCTCTCAAACAGAGCTAAAGGGATTTCTGAGCAGGGTTTTTGTATCAATTCTATATCCAACAGCTGACTATGACACGCTGCTTTTGTTTTTATTTATAAACTGTTGTTTTTCAATGTGGAATTTGTGTTTTGACAGTTTCCTAGAGGAGGTGCTATCCTGGTCTTTCTGCCAGGATTCGCAGAGATTCAGCAGCTGCTGGACATGTTGTTGTCATCGTCTGAGTTTGGACATCGCAACAAAGCCAAGTAAGTTCATCCCACGTAATAATCAGAGAATATTTGTTAAAACTGTGGGTGGTGTTTTTAGATCTGAGAAACAAAGGGAAGTAAGGGCTCTAAATGCACACACCAGGTGCAATAGAGTAAGTGAGATTTGTGTGGAACCAATCTCCTGGCATCTGAGAGAACAACAAGCATTGAACAGGCAACTTTCATCCTTGTTTTTTTTTAGAATTCGACGTTAGTTCCTTCGTGGTTGAAAACGACGTTAAACACCAAATAAAGAAAGAAAGAAAGAAAGACGTTAGTTCGTGGGTGGCGGTTTGATGAGAATTGCAAGTATATTATGACAAATAAATAATGTAGATTTGTATTCCTGTGTGCATGCTTGTGTGAAAAGGTAGAATTGTTTCAATTTCATGTTATACAAAATTTAATACAGTGTGTAATTTGTCATTGTTTTTTTGGGGGCGTTTTTTTCTGCAGGTACAGGATTGTTCCCCTGCATTCCACACTATCCAGTGATGAGCAGAATGCTGTCTTCTCGTAAGTGGTCTGCCTAGTAAACTGTGATACAAATTTGTAGGTGAGACTTGTAGTACAGTGGAAGGGATTCACATTTGTATCAGTGTTTGTTTTACAAATTCCTGTGATGCAAGTAACTTTTTATAACATCAGTTCTGTATTACCCTGTTCAGTGTACAGTGAGACCTCCTTCGAAAGGCTGTCAAAATAAAAGAAAATAAGTTTTCACATAGAGTGAGTCATAAAAAAAAGGTACATTTTACAGATAAACAACAAATCTGGGAGAAAAAAAGGTTTCAAAAATGGACAAGTCTTAAATCTTTGGCCTTCATAGGCCCTAGGTAATGTATCAGGCATTCTGATTGACATTAGAACATTCTTCACCTGTTTTTGTCACCCTTATTGCAGGAAGCCAAGGGAAGGTGTTACAAAGATCGTCATAGCAACCAATATTGCCGAGACTTCAATCACCATTGATGACGTTGTGTATGTTGTGGATGCTGGCAGAATGAAAGAGAAAAGGTCAGTGAATATGTTTCTGAGAGAAAGAAAAAGAGAGAGAGAGAAGATTTTGTGTCGACGTCGTCGTGACATGTTGGCGTAACTCGATCCTTGGTGATTTGGATGGTTTTGTACGCTAGACTAAGCAGATCATTCTCCATGAGAATATTCTCTTAAATACGATTAACAATATATGATTTAACATTCTTTCTATCTATACCAGGACCGGCACAGTTGGCCTAGTGGTAAGGCGTCCGCCCCGTGATCGGGAGGTCGTGGGTTCGAACCCCGGCCGGGTCATACCTGAGACTTTAAAATTGGCAATCTAGTGGCTGCTCCGCTTGGCGTGTGGCATTATGGGGTTAGTGCTAGGACTGGTTGGTCCGGTGTCAGAATAATGTGACTGGGTGAGACATGAAGCCTGTGCTGCGACTTCTGTCTTGTGTGTAGCGCACGTTATATGTCAAAGCAGCACCGCCCTGATATGGCCCTTCGTGGTCGGCTGGGCGTTAAGCAAACAAACAAACAAATCTATACCAGGTTCAAATATAAACACTTTTTCACAATAAAAAAAAAATCAGTTTTGGCCTTACTGAAAAGATGTCTAAATCGAGTCACGCCAAAGTTCCATGATGACGTTGATGTGTTTTTTTCGCACGCATACTGTTTTTTTTATATAGAAACATGCTTGTGGTGTATGTTGTAGAAGAATATGTAAAACGCAGTGGCAGAAGTTTTGAATCTAGCCTTTTACTCACAAACATTTCTTTATGGGCCTGAGAGACATCCAGACAAAAAAAGGAAGGAGTCCATTTCGTTTGCAGCATTTGCAAGGCTGGCATGAAACAAAGTTAACAAAAGATACAAGTCTATGCAATGTCTATCTTTATTGTATGCAGGCATGAGAATCTTCCTCCTTTGGGAGAAATTCCTCCTTTTGAAGGTTTCATGCTGGATACGGGAAATTGACACATTTAATTGAGTTTGAAGCTGTTGCGTATGTTGCAATATGTAAAACACAGTGGATTAAAACTTATCAAAATGAAATTTTGTTTTGCTGTAAGCAACACACCTCACGTGTAAATCAATTTCCCTTCTTCTCTTACATCAGTGATTAGAAAAAATGATAAAATCTTCAAAATGTTGTCTTATTTTGAATTTGGGAAAGATTTGTTCCTCCTTTTTAACCATTTTCTGTTCTCATGTCCGTGTATGCTGTGCTGCAGGTATGACTCGGCGCGCAGCATGGAGAGTCTGGAAACAGTGTGGGTGTCACGTGCTAACGCAATGCAGCGACGTGGGCGTGCGGGACGTGTGAAATCTGGTGTCTGTTTCCACCTCTTCACAAGCCACCGCTTTGAACACCACCTCAGAGATCAGCCAATACCAGGTAGAGTACAGGGGAACCCCCTTTTCGGACCCCCCAATGTAAGACTGAGACCTCCCCCTTTTTGGCTCACGTAAGTGTAGCCTATGCGATGCTAACTTTTGTCTGTCTGTGCGTGCGTGCGTGTGTGATAGAAGCTTTAACATTTGACTGAACACCGAAATACTAATTTTACCGGGTTATTATCCAACCAACAGCTTCAAAGTATTGAAGCAATGATCAACATTTCGTCGGCACGTATGTAGTTAAAGTTTGTATCCAAAGAAAACGGGTGGTGGGGGGTTTTGGGGGGGGGTAAAAACAGGTGACCACTTTGTGTTGTGTGTGGTATGTAGACCAGGTCAGGGGTCAAGGTTAGGTCAGATCGCGTGAAAGATTGTGGTATAGATTCACTTTTCAGTTCTAACCGAGCTGCATTCGCCGATTCGGGGAAGACGATTTCACATTGTTCAGTTTCGTAGCGGCTCCAGAAAAATAGATAAAGAAGATACCAAAGGAGATTTCCTACAGGTTGATCTGCACAGCGTGTTTTCAGTGTCTGCTCGAGGAAGCGCTGTCGAAAGCGCAGTGTCGATCTGGCAGTCGTGTCCCCGTAAGTAGGCTACAGACAGACAGATCTAGATCTAGCGTCTCCCACTCTTGCACCGTGTCACCTATGCTTACTGTGTGTGTGTATGTGTGACGGAGTGATTGAGTTTGTGTTACTGTTTGTCGATTTCTTACGTGAGCCTTGAAGGCTTCGCCTCTTGTTTCTTTTTTAGACCTTGCTTTTTCAGATTTTCTCTTCATAACATGTACAAATCTACCTCCATTTTAAGACTTCCTCCTTGTTAAGACCTGATTTTCTCAGATTTTTGGAGGTCGTAAAATGGGTAATCAAGAACTGCCAGTTACCTGAAAAGTCGCAAGGTTTTTTTCACTTGAACAAACACCAACAAGGTGGTTTGCTTTGAAATGTTAGCGAATTCTGCTTGCAATGTTTCTGCTGTCAAATGAGTTACGTTTAAAATTGTATTGAACATGAAGATTTACCTTTTGCTTTTTCAGAGATTCAAAGGGTGCCGTTGGAACAACTGATGCTGAGGATACGCATGTTGGATCTCTTCGCTTCAGATGATCCCAGGGTAATCATTGCTTGCATACTAGAGAAACTTCCCCAGTTCGTACTTAAGTAGAACATTTCTCATTGAGTTTAAACAGCATAGATTGAAATTTCTGTACATTTGTCTCATGAGATCTGATGGTAGCTGTACCTTGTTTGAGTTTATATCAGGAAACATTTTGTAGACGTCCTGCCTTTCCACCACAGTGATACAAAGTTTGGCAACTTTGCCAAAATGACAGTTAATTTTTATTTATTTATGATTGCAAATAAGTTTTGGCGATTGGCTGACTGCTGATGCCAAGCAACCTTCCTCTATGTGTCTTTGATTGATGTGAATCCTTCGTCTTGCAATTGAAGTGTGATAATGATGGTTTCAGGCTGTGCTGTGTAACGTGGTTGAGCCACCTGCCATGGAAGCCATGGACAACGCCATGCAAAGACTGCAGGACGTGGGCGCTCTGGATGAGGAAGAGGTAGGCTGTGTGTGTAGAGCGGGTGTAGCTGTGTGTTTGGGGGGTATGTCTGTATGTGTGTGTGTGAGATGAGGGGGGGGGGGGGTGGGGGGTGGTGTACATGTGTTTATGCGAGGATGTGTGTGTATCTCTATGTTTTCTCTGTGTGTGTGTGTGAGTGTGTGTGTGTGTGTCCCCCTGTGTATGCATCTGACAAGATATCGCTGATTATTTCTTGATGATTTTATTCCAGCAAGTTTTAGCAAATGTTTGCACTACTTATTGTTTAAACATTTGCTTTGATATAAAGTATTGTTTGGGTTGTTGGGAATGAAAATCTTTGTCTCAGCTGCACTGGTTTATATTAATTTCAAGCTGTGGTTTTTGAACTGGTGTTGAAAGAACGGTAAAGACAATGCTGTGATAGTACTATAGATATAATGATGCATGGATTTGTTTTCATTTTTTTTTCAGAACCTGACAGCTTTGGGCTATATTCTTGGTTCCTTACCGGTGGATGTCAGGTCTGTATCCATTACTGTTGGGCTATTCCTTTTCACAATGGTCAGTGCGTGTGTGTGTGTGTGTGTGTGTGTGTGTGTGTGTGTGTGTGTGTGTGTGTGTGTGTGTGTGTGTGTGTGTGTGTGTGTGTGTGTGTGTGTGAAAAAGTATGCACTTAAACATTGTACATGAAGGATATTGATCGCGATGACAATGTGTTATGTTATAACCTTAATTCTGACTGTGATTTCATTTGTTCAGAATTGGCAAGCTGATGGTGTTTGGTGCCATCTTCCGCTGTTTGGACTCTGCTCTCACCATTGCTGCTTCCCTCAGCTTCAAGTCTCCCTTTGTAAGTTCTGACCACAGAAACTTACATTCTTTAAGTATAAAGCTGTGCAGACTAAGCTGCAAGATATTAATGTCAATTTCTATAAGCAACTTCTGTCCTAAATTACTGTACGGCATGTTATATGTTCAAGAAAGCTTACATAAAGCGCTTTTAAACTAATAATAAAAAACCTTTGAAAGTGCATGTTGTGTAGCATTTCGGTTAGGTTTATAACCTGTTGAGCAATTCAGGTGAGTTGTTTTTGTTTCCTAATAGGTTTCTCCGTTTGGCAAGAAAACGGAAGCTGATGAAAAGAAACATGAGTTTGCTGTTGGCAATTCAGACTACCTGACTATTCTCAACGCTTACAAGGTACCATGAAAGTGTGCGAGCATGTATGTGTGTATTAAATTACATATTCTTACTCCGAGTCACATATTAGCATTGACGCAGTCGAGATGCTAGGTTGACTGAAAAAACGCTATCCCGTCTATAGTATAAGGGAAGCAACCCAAGCAAAAAAGTAGCGAGCTTGCTACCCTGGGTTGCCTCCCGTAGCGTGCATCACGCCACAGATCTCGTACCCAATACGAGACACCCTCATTCGACTCCTTTCAGCCAGAGAGACAGGTCGTGCTTTGATTTCGCTCCTAGGCCGTTTTTGCTGTCTGCTTGACACCCACCGGCCTCGGCTCCCCGTCTGCTCCTAGCTGTTTCTAGCTGGTGAGATTGTTCCTTGCATTGTTGTTGTTTGCATTGTTCATTCTGCTGAGAATTTTTTCGTCCGCGGACTTACGAATTTTGCTCAGTAGTTTGTTGTTGTGGCCGCCATTTTGGTCGCCATTTTTCGCTAGCACGTGGCGTTTTTTGCTGGTTAGTTTGGGTCCGTACTACGGACTTTGAGCGTTTACCAGTAGCATTGTTAGCTGCTTTGGTATCTTGTACGTTAGTGCTAGTTTATTCTGCTGAAGTTTTACGTCCTAGAGACTTGTGTATTTTTCAGTAGTTTGTGTTTCTCGCGTGACAGCATGTCTGATAGTGAGAAAAAGCGAGCGGCTAAGGCCGAGGGTAAGGGCAAGGGCCCTGGTATACCTTAGTCCTCGGCTTCCACCTCTTCTGCTAAGAACCCCATGGTTCATGTTTCTGATACGAAGACTAACTTTGTCTTTTCTGTGCCTATTTCGGCGCCGGAGGAGACTTCGTCTGGCTCGCGGGTGGTGGGTGCGGCCGCTACCGCGTCCGTTTCTAACCCTGTACCTACGCCGGAGGCTGGCGCTCTTGTCGCTAGCCTTTTGTCTTCTTTGTTTCCAGAGATTCGGACGCTCGTTCGTACAGTAATGTCGCGGGCGGGCCCCGTTTCCAGCGCTGCCTCCCTCCCGGGGGTGTGCGACCCTCGGTCGTTGGCTTCCTTCGTTCCTGGCGTTTCCGGATCACCTGCCTAGCCTGCTGGCTTCGGTGATGTCTCTGGATTCCGTTCACCGGGAGGCGTTTCTCTTCTTGGCCGGCGCTCGGTGGCTTCCGCTTGCGGGAGTGCACCTGAGCAGGTCCCTTCGGGGATGCGGTCAATGCAAGGTATGTGCTCGCAGCAGCCGTCTTTGGCAGCTGCACTTCTGGTTCCCGGAAGTAGTGGTTCACTGGATAGCGGACAGACCATGGTCCCTTCCGGTTCGAGCTGCGCTTTACGTAAGCAGTCGTTCGCGGCAGCTTCCCTTCCGGCTCCGGCCGGAAGTAGTGGTTCACTGGAAAGCGGACAGACCATGGTCCCATCCGGTTCGAGCTACGAACTACGTAAGCAGTCGTTTGCGGCAGCTTCTCTTCCGGCTCCGGCCGGAAGTGTTGGTTCACTGGTTGCGGACAGACCATGGTCCCCTCCGGTTCGAGCTGCGCTTTACGTAAGCAGTCGTTCGCGGCAGCTTCTCTTCCGGCTCCGGCCGGAAGTGGTGGTTCACGGGTTGCGGACAGACCATGGTCCCTTCCGGTTCGAGCCTTGCCCTGCTACAGCAGCCGTTTCCGGCAGCTGCGCTTCCTGCCTGGGCGGGAGATGTAGGTCAAACGGGTCGTGCACAGTCATCTGTCACTTCCGGTTCCGGCCTAGGGCTTCCGGGTTGTAGCTTGCAGACTCCTCAGCACCAGCTATGGCATAGTTCTGCTGTTGCGTCTGCACTTCCGGCTCCTCCCGGCTTTTCCGGTTCGGTTCCCGCTGCTTCCGTTGTGTCGCCGGTGAATTTCGAATACGGTGGTTCTCCTGGGCATTCAGGCTTTTTGCCTCTGTTGGGACAGCAGCAGCCACCCACTTCGGTGGTGGCCGCCAGCGCCTCTCTTCAGCTGCCTTCGGTTGTTGGTGACTCTCATCTTCCTCTCAGTCAGGGGGCGAGTTTCATCGATGGCCAACAGGATGGGCGTTCGGCTTACGGCCTTCCCTCGCAGCGTCATTTGTCGGGTTCCTTTGGCTATGAGCCGTCCCCTTCAGGTGGTGTTTCGGACTTCGGGTCCGTGGACGAGGAGCAGCTGCCTCCGGCGGCTCCGGCCAGCTTCCGAATTTACGTCAACAGTCGTTCGCGGCAGCCGCTTCCAGCTTCGGCCGGAAGTAGAGGTTCACCGGCTAGTGCACAGACTACTGTCACTTCTGGTTCGAGTCTTGTCCTATGACAGCAGTCGCCCGCGACAGCTGTTCTTCCGGTTCCGGCCGGAAGTGTAGGTTCACTGGTTAGTGCACAGGCTACTGTCACGTCCGGTTCGAGCCTTGCCTTACGTCGGCAGTCGTACGCGACAGCTGCACTTCCGGTTCACGGAAGTAGTGCCTCGTTGGAAGGTGGACAAATAATGATCCCATCCGGCTTGAGCTGCGCTATACGTAAGCAGTCGTCCGCGACAGCTTCTCTTCCGGCTCAGGCTGGAAATGTTAGTTCTTCGGTGTGTGGGCAGCCCATGGCCCTTTCCGGTTTGAGCTTTGCCCTTTGCATGGCAGCCATTTCCGGCAGCTTCGCTTCCGGCCTTGGCAGGAGGGTAGGTCAAGCGGGTAGTGCACAGGTTACTGTCACTTCCGGTTCTGGCCTACGGCCTACCTTTGGGTTCCGAGCTTCAGCTCGTAGGTGGCTCAGCACCAGCTTTGGCATAGCGCTGCTGTTGGTGCCGCACTTCCGGCTCCTCCCGGATTTTCCGGTTCAGTTCCCGCTGCTTCCGTTTGGTCGCCGGTGAATTTCGAACAAGGCTTGCCCTATGGGCATACAGGCTTCTTGCCTCCGTTGGGACAGCAGCATCCACACACTCCGGTGGTGGCCGCTAGCTCCTCTCTCCCACTTTCCTTGGTTTTTGATTCCTCTCATCCTCCTCTCAGTTAGGGAATGAGCACAATCGATTGCCAACAGGAAGGACTTCGGTTGGCAAAGGGGAAGCAGCTACTTCTGGTTTGAAGAATCGCCCTTAGTAGCTTTTAGGCTTTTTGCCTTTTCGCCGAGCCCCCCTCTTCGACAGGGGGTTGCCTCCGGCGTCGGTTTCGTTGCTGGTTCCTCAGGGTTCAGCTTCGGAGCTGGCATCGGAATACCTTGCCGCTCCTGCGCAGGCTTTCTCCTTCGTGCCCTTAGCGGACCAGAGGAAGTTGCCTTGGCCAAGGTCGTCTCGTAGCCGCCTGTTGGCCTTTCCCCGTCCGCGTGCACCGTTTCCGGTCACGCCGGAACTTCTTTCGCTTCTTACGAAGCCGTTGAGGAAGGATTCGGTTCTGCCGTTCTATGGGCAGAATCTCCTATTCTCTGAGGAAGGGGGCTGACAACTTTTGGAACTCAGTTCCATTTCCGAGACTCTCCTGCGGGCGCTTTCTCGCGCTCTGGCAGATTCCTTGGCGCCCTTTCCCCTTAGTAAAGGGCAGGACGCGGAGGAAGTGTCTCACTCCTCTCCACACTTACAAGGGTGAACGAGGCACAGATGAGGCTGTCCTCTCTGCACTATTTCCATGCGGTCTCGTGCGGAAGGGACTTGTTTCTTGCCCACTCCCGGTTTTCTGAGGAGTCGACAAGGAACATTCTCAGTTCGTCATCCTTGGTGGACGGTCTCTCTCCGGCAGCCTGGCCTCTCATGCCAGAAGCAGGGGATTGAGACCAACAGAGAACAGCGGTTCCCTTCTTTTGAGCTTCAATTGGAAAGCAGCAAAAGCAGGCCGCTCCTAAGCAGGCTATACCTAAGCGGACTCAGCCTAAGCGGCCTATGTCTTCAGCTCAGGTGAGATTGTTTCTTTCACAGCCGTCATAGGTACGCTGGGTTTTTGAAACAACAGCCGGCCTTAGGGCTTCGGGGTTTTAGCCTCGGCGGGAGCAACAGCCATTTCATCCATTGGCGGTGGTGGTTGTTGCTTTCCTTGTGCTTGTGGCTTCGGGCTTCGACATTCTTTCTCTTTCCCAGCGTATGGGTGCTGAGAGGTCGATTTCCGTTTAGAGGGGGGTTTCTGCCTTTGGGCTTCCCCGTTTTCTCTTTGCCACGAGCTTCTGGACTTGGTCCAGGTTTGTCTTTCGCCGAGTCTGACTTTGTCTTTCTCTAGCGATCAGACGCGTTCTGGTGTTTCGTCCAAACTTAAGGTTCACTTGAGTTGGCCTCGGAAGTAACATTCAGATTTTCCTGAGGGTGCATTGTCTGGGCAATGCATGTTTGAGAAGTCATTCTTGGCTTGTCACTTCTTCTCATGTTTTTTGGCTACTCCTCCCCTTTTTGGGCAGAGGTCTAGCTAATGTTCCAGTTTTCTCGGTGCTGGCCTCTAGGCCAGCATCTTTTTCGGCGGCCGAAACTTTTGGTTTCTTACTGTGCCTGTGTACTTTGAGTACTTTGGTGCAATGGCCGGCCTACGGGCAGCAAGGCTCTCGGCCTTAGCCTGTGTTATAGTCTCCTGCCTGTCGTGTTGCGACTTTGGCAATTGGTTCTTGTGACTGCGGATTTCGTCTCTTCCTCTTCTCCATCATGCTTGCATGATGTGAGTTGGGACGATTTCTGCTGGGTTGGGCTTCCGGCCTGGTCACCCCTTTTTCACTTGCAACTATGACTATTACTGAGAACTCTGGTCTCGGGAGTCTGACGGCTGGTTCGCTTCACGGTTTTCCGTCTTTCTTACCAGCTTCGTCCTTTCTGTTTCGGGTTTTTTGATTCATTTTCAATTACCTACAAGCAGTCTGCTCTGCGATCACGCTGGCTTTTGTCATTTTGTTTCCGGTCTCCGGTCACATTAGGATTTGGCCACTGCGGGTCCGCATTGGCGGTGCTTATGCACTACCTTAGGTCGCTTCGTCCTCTTTTTTACCCCTCTCTCTGCTTTCGCAGGGATGGGCAGGGGACGACTGGTGACCGTCTCCCTTGAGTTTTGCTCATTGAGTTGGACCCTGGTACTTGATACTCAGGCGTCTCTCTCTTTCCGGTTTGGAGTTTGGTCACTCTTCCGGAGCTGACTGTTCTCTCAACGGCCTGTTGGGCCTCACTCCATCCCAAAGTTTTCTTACTTTGGCACGTTTGCCTTATGGTCTCCGTGAGGGTCGGTCCTTTTCAGGGCTTAGCCGGCAACCTTACGCACGGATCTTTTCCAGGCCATTAGCATTTCCTTCCAATTTAAGGGGGGGGGGGGGGGGGCAGCTTGTCCTTCCCTCGACTTGGTCGGGTTTATCCAAGACTGGGGTCCTTTTCCGGACTGTTTTACGGTTCAGAAGATTGGAAGAAGTGCTGGGCACAGCTTACTGGCTCTCTGAGGTTGTCTTTCGCATTTCTTGCCTGAGAGACATCTCGGCTGTCAATCAGGGTGGTTCTCGGTCCGTTTCTGTCCTTTGGCAGTGGGCCAGTTCCTGGCAAGGGTTTAGAGTGAGTCAGTGGTTGCTTTCTCACGGGATCCTTTCCTGACGTTTGGCAGTGGGCCAGTTTCTTGGCAAGGGATTTTCTTTCCCTCCGCCTTGTCATAGCTTATGCTATCTTTCCCTCGGCTCGGCCCGAGCTCATTTCCAGGGCCTGGGCCTCCTCCTTGGCCTTTTTGGCCTATGGGGTTCGGATGATGTCCTGCGCACAGCTTCTGGCGCTAGGATTTTGTCTTATCAGGTTCTGCAGACATTGCTGCCCCCTGTCAGGATGGGTCTCGGCCTATTCCTTCCTTGGCGGCAGCTGGCTTTTGTCTCTCCAGAACTTTAGAGTGAGTTTGAACTTTTTGATCTTACCCACCACCTTGTTGGAGTTATCTGCTAATATGTGACTCGGAGTAAGAATATGTAATTTAATCGAAAATTTTTAATTAAATTTTCATTTGATTAATATACTTACCCGAGTCACATAGGTAATTCCCTCCCACCTTCCCCGCTTTTAGTTTCTTTGTATTCTAGAAGTCGAATGAGGGTGTCTCGTATTGGGTACGAGATCTGTGGCGTGATGCACGCTACGGGAGGCAACCCAGGGTAGCAAGCTCGCTACTTTTTTGCTTGGGTTGCTTCCCTTATACTATAGACGGGATAGCGTTTTTTCAGTCAACCTAGCATCTCGACTGCGTCAATGCTAATATGTGACTCGGGTAAGTATATTAATCAAATGAAAATTTAATTAAAAATTTTCGATTCATATATTTGTGTGCATTCATTAGCGCATTTATCTTTATGAGAGAACTTTTACAAACGTTATCCATCATTCCATCATACCTGGAGGACCTACAGAGGACAGCTGCTTTCGTGCGGGCGATTGGCATCTCCATCTAGTGAACGACGAAGAAGAAGAATTCCATCATAGAAATTAATAATGAACTGTTTTGATTTAAGCAATTCAGGTTCTACTGTTCAAACTCTCAAAAATACATCTTGAAAGAAACATTTCTAGTTTTACTGTCTGAGTTCTCTCAGTTAAATAATTTTAAAAAAAAAAGTTTTTTTTTCTGTTACCATGCAAGAAAGAAGAGTCTCCCCTGAAACAGAAAACATTTTCTTTGTATTTCAGAAATGGTTGGAGGCCAAGAAGTTGGGGCGACATGAGGAGTATGAGTTCTGCCAAGAGAACTTTCTGTCCATCAAAACGCTTCAGGTATGTTTGAGTATATTGAACTATTTCCTCGAGACTCCTGAGGTTACCCAGCCCTCCTCTGCTTGTTACCTGTATCCATTACTGTTGCCATCTTCTTCGTCCTACTCCAAATCTGCTATACTGTTCGTTTTACTCTACCACAAGAGTGGGCTTTGAAACAGAACAGCTTGGCGCATGTTCTGAAGAATTTTGAAGCAACCTGTCCACTGCATTCATTGATTAATACTATTCTTAACCTGTCTCAATCAACAGGCAGAATTTCAATGTACTTTTCAAGGGAGACCGGTTGTGTTTTTCACTGATGTTAGATATCAGGATTTGGGTGTTGTTTCTCATTGGGAATAAAATTGAGGAGGCACAGAAATCAATTTTCTGCAAGACAATAGAATACAGAATATTTTATTGCCCAAGGTTGGGAATTCGTTGTGACAATTGCAGTTTAGAAACATTCACTCCAGCCAAGCACACCCAAAACAAGCATCTATGAAACAAATCAACGACAACAATTTAAATACATGTACATACACTAAAATTAACGACACAATCACTCTATAACCTCTTCTTGTGTCCATAACAAGCACACACATCCACACACACACACATGCACGCACGCACACACGCACACACACACACACACACATACACACCCACACACACCCTCACACACCCTCACACACACATACACACACGTACGCACACACACACACACTCATTGCAGTCCACAGATTGATTTGTTTTCAGATGCTGGCCAGCCTCAAGCAGCAGTATGTAGAGCTACTGTCAGATATAGGTTTCACAAAACAAGGACTACGTCTGCGCACTGTACAGCGTGCTGCCAGGGAAAGCTGGACTGATGGGATAGTGGAAGCTACCGGTGCTGACGTGAGAATAATTTTTTTTTATACAGTAGAACCTTTATTGAAGACCGGCCAGAAATCTTAGAAAGTGAGATCTAATGGAGGTTTTTAAATATAGATGTTAATGTATAAAATAATAAATTAAAAAAGGATCTGAAAGTAGGGGGGGGGGGGGGGGGGGGGGGGGGGGGGGGGGGTGTCTTAACTCTTACCAGTTCGGGGGTTTTTGGGCATATTTTACAGTGCTGTTGGTGCCTACTTGCCGAGTGGCTATCTGGGGTCATATTCTAAATGAAATATAGAAAATTATATATCAAATGAAAGGAAAATGAATAAGCTTTTCATATTTGCAAAGAGAATTGTGCTATCTTTAAAGGTAAAAATTTTATGGGGGTGACAACATGATTTTTGTTGAAATTTGTACGCCCATTTTTTGGAACACGTGACAAACACAAAGAAGAAATTTTTTTTGTGTTCAGTTTATTTTAGATATGCTGCTAACTAGTCTGTTTGGGCATTCATTTTACATAACATAGCAAAGTTTTATAGAGTTTTGCTGATAAACAAAAAAGTTATTGTCACCTGAATACCCCCACCCAAATTTCAAAGTTGGACGTTTCATGCCTAAGGCCCCCCCAAAAAAAATATTCTGTTTACGGTATCCTGACTGACCCTATTTTTTCGCGCGACCCTAGACTTTTGTTTGGCATTTGGTAAAAAAAAATTTAAAAAAAATAAATAAAAAAAATTGAGAAAAAAAAAAATAAAAAAATAAAAAAAATAAAAAAAAATTTTGAAAAAAAAAATTAAAAAAAAAAAAAAAAGGGGGGCTTTGTTTTTTGGCAAAATAACTTAAAAATATGTTTTGGGGAAATAAAAAAAAAAAAATTAAAAAAAAAAGTCCCGACCTACCGACCCTATTTTTTTGGCCTATGTTACCGTTAACAGACTTTTTTTTTGTGTGCCTAATAATGCATTTCTATAACTAACTTATAACAAAAACCCAGCTTGTTTCAGTCATAAAGTGTGTCTTAAATATGAGTTTATCCACTGTCCGACCCATCCAATGTAAAAAAAAACAACAACAAGAAGAGCAAACGCTCGATCGAGTCACTTTCGCAGTTCTGAATATTATATGAGGCATCAGATGGACAGGAAGAAATTGCTATTCACAACACAATGAGTCACGTTCACATAAAATTTGAGCCCGGTCACTTTTATAGTTTCCGAGAAAAGCCCAACGTTAAGTTGTGTGTTGCCGAACAGAAAAGGCTAGTTATCTCCCTTGTTTTTCTGATAACGTTCGTAAAAGGCTACAGATGTAAATACTTTGATGTAAAGAATAATCCTACAAAGTTTCAATCACATCCGATGAACTTTGTCAAAGATATAAAATGTCTAATTTTTCCTTTGACGCTGACCTGTGACCTTGAAAAAGGTCAAAGGTCAACAAAACCATCGTTAAAGTGTAGAGGTCATTGGAGGTCACGACTAAACAAAATATGAGCCCGATCGCTTTGATAGTTTCCGAGAAAAGTCCAACGTTAAGGTGGTGTCTACGGACGGACGGCCGGACGGCCGGCCGGACAGACTAACACTGACCGATTACATAGAGTCACTTTTTCTCAAGTGACTCAAAAAAAAATTATAATTAGATAATTGGTCGGTGGAAAACTACAGGGGGGGCATCGTAAGCTTGCTTACGGTGGGCAAGGGAGCGAACTGGTAAGAGTTAAAACATGATGACGCAAGTTGGGGGGGGGGGGGGGGGGAGGGATTGTCTTTAAAGGGAGGTTCGACTGTGAAATTGGAATGTAATTTTCAAACATTTCAACACCTCTTTCCTGAATTTGTAACTGCTTTTAAAGCAAGTCAGATTCAATTGCTGTCAGGAGTCAGCCTAACCATTTTTACAATTTAATGACAGCAGTCATTTCCACATTACACGCATGAAGACTAGTCATTGGTTTTGAAATCCAGCATGCTGTCAGATGTAACATGAAGTAGTATTTTCTTTCAGGCCAACTCAAACACCAAGAACTGGAAGCTGATTTCAGCCATCTTGGTTGGAGCACTCTATCCCAATGTGGTGCAAGTCATGACTCCAGACAAACGCTTCAGCCAGAGCACAGGAGGTACGTGTACTTGAATGGGTTTGTGGTCTCACTCAAAAACGCTTGCAAATTATTTTGTATTGATATGACTATGCATGTTGACAATAATCAAAAATAAAAGAAAGGTTAGATTTTGGAATGTTTGATTATAGACAGAACGAAACATTCACTGGTAAACTATGTCAACCTTGTGATCTTTGTGTAGCGGATAGACATACATATAATACTGATAGTGAGAAAGAATAAGACAACCAAAATAATGAGACAAACAAAAGGAGAACTTAGCTCAGTAATGCGTTGACTCCTCCGCATCAAGATGGCGAGAGTCAAAGACAAAAGGAACTACACAGAAACAAAATGGCGTCAAAGTCAAAAGCATGTTAGTGCATAACTGTTTTTAGTCAAATTCAAGAGGTAGAGGAAGAAAGACAGAGACATGTTGATTACTTGTGTCTGGTTGGAAAGCTAGTGTGGCCCCCAACTCTAAGATTCCATGGAACATATTTCTGATGTCTGATTGTGCTTGATTTCAGGTGCTGTGGCCAAGGCCCCTAACGCAGATGAACTTCGCTTTGTTACAAAGTCAGACGGAAATGTAAGTTCTTGGCAAAATTAATTGTTGCTTGTACTTATCATTTTACATTGTCTATTATTGTTTTATGAGAGCATGTGAGTGTGTTGGTTATGGAAAGGTAACTCAGGAATGTTATTTGGCATCTACAGTGAAAAAGCTTGAAAGCCGAAACTTATTTCAGATTGCTGAAAACGGTGTTTTCATTTCAACAGAATTGTCATACTTTTTCAGAGTAGAGGAACAATGATGCCAAGGTCTGCCCCAAACTTTTGAAAATTGACGAAACATCTATGGCCATTTTGACAATTTTGCTGAAGAAAATAAATCTTAGCTACATACCTGTATTAAGTACTGTCTTCATATGTAAAATCATATTCGCAGACCCATATTTGCATACTCCACATGTTTTAGTAATTTAGCAGATAAGCAGATTTTAAATCTGTCAATAAAATACTGATTCTGTTGGACAAACAGTTACATTCCATGTGTGGATTTTTTGCAGGTGCATGTACATCCGTCTTCAGTCAACTTCCAGGTGCGTCACTACGAGAACCCGTACCTGGTCTACCACGAAAAAGTCAAAACTAGCAAGGTAAGACTAAGAGACGTACATTATTTGTTGAAAACCCCCAAAGCCGGGGTGTTTCAAAATGACATCGTTGAAGGGTAGTACAAACACACCTATCAAAGTCATGAAGAGAATATTTTGTCTTCTATTCTGAGTGGAAGTTTGTTGTTTTAATCAAAAGTTTATAAGTCAGAACTAACTTGAATCCTCAAAAGAAAAAATGTACTGTAGTTTAAAGGCTTATGTCACTTACACTCCTATTCTACAGTGGAACTTTTTTTGAAGACCTTCAAAAATCTGAGATAATCAGGTCCTAAAAAGGAGGAAGTCAGGTGAATTTACAGAGGTTATAAAGAGAAAATCTGAAAAAGCAAGGGGGGGGGGGGGGGGGGTGTAAAGTTTGGGGGGTCTTAAAAGGGGGGTTCACTGTACAGTGGTACCTGCGATGAAAGGACTTCCTTGGGACAAGTTAAAAGTGTTCCTATATTACAGGTGGCCTGTCATGACAGGTATATTTTGGTCAAGATAATAGTCACAGGGACACCAGAAGGTGTCCTTTCATGGGAGGTGTCCACTCATCAGAGGGGCCTCACATTGCAGGTACCCCTGAATCTAGTTGCTTTGTTGGCATAGCATTTTATAAAGAGACTTGGTTCATTCCAGACAGTTGAATGTTGGCATAGCATTTTATAAAGAGACTTGGTCCATTCCAGACAGTTGAATGTTGGCATAGCATTTTATAAAGAGAGTTGGTCCATTCCAGACAGTTGAATGTTGGCATAGCATTTTATAAAGAGAGTTGGTCCATTCCAGACAGTTGAATGTTGGCATAGCATTTTATAAAGAGACTTGGTCCATTCCAGACAGTTGAATGTTGGCATAGCATTTTATAAAGAGAGTTGGTCCATTCCAGACAGTTGAATGTTGAACTGAACTGTCGTTGCAGGTGTACATTCGTGACTGCACCATGGTGTCAGTATACTCTTTGCTGCTGTTTGCTGGAAACCACATCTCCATCGACCTCGACCGGGGAAAGCTCATTCTGTCTGTCGATGATGGGTGGATTCGATTCCAGGCTTCTTCTGGCCAGGTAAGAATAATAATTTTATTGAGTCACTTGAGAAAAAGTGACTCTATGTAATCGGTCAGTGTTAGTCTGTCCGTCCGGCCGGCCGGCCGTAGACACCACCTTAACGTTGGACTTTTCTCGGAAACTATCAAAGCGATCGGGCTCATATTTTGTTTAGTCGTGACCTCCAATGACCTCTACACTTTAACAATGGTTTTGTTGACCTTTGACCTTTTTCAAGGTCACAGGTCAGCGTCAAAGGAAAAATTAGACATTTTATATCTTTGACAAAGTTCATCGGATGTGATTGAAACTTTGTAGGATTATTCTTTACATCAAAGTATTTACATCTGTAGCCTTTTACGAACGTTATCAGAAAAACAAGGGAGATAACTAGCCTTTTCTGTTCGGCAACACACAACTTAACGTTGGGCTTTTCTCGGAAACTATAAAA